>NC_068356.1:144397402-144522402 GCF_020536995.1 Dreissena polymorpha | reverse complement strand
TTATAAAGCAATTTATCTTATAAAACAAAGCTGTTATTTAACGTGTATTAATGCAGATTTACTTGTTCGCGAAAATAAGAGTTATTTTTATGTGTACGCCATATGCTTGGAAAATTATGTTAGAAAAGTTAAGTTAAGGTATTCTGAATTTAGCACTGACGTGTTTGCTATCAATTCACTGATTATATATTGTTTGACTCCTCCGTAATACGAAATAATAATAGTATTGACATATCGTTTTTTATTTCTATTTTTATATTGTATGAATTAACAATAGAATGAATTTTAAAAGCTACCGTTTAAATAAGCAAATATAAAATAGCTTGAATATAACTGCACTTATTGAAAGAGTTAATCCGAACGGTCATCTATTTAATAAACGTCGCATAGATATTTTACACTGATATGTTACAGTTAATACAAGGCCAATGACTCGCAGAAAACATTGTAATTTATTTAATAATTGTTTAATGTAACACAATAACATAAAAACATATCTTAGAAAGGTATAAATTTACATATATATATTCCAATGAAACAATCAGTTCATAATGCACTCGATAAATGATATTTCGAAAGCAACTATGTAGAGATCTGTTTTATAGCATTCGGATATATAATTACTGTTAAACTGTTGTGCGTATGGCAAGTATGTCCGAAGTATTATATCGGACATTAAAAAAAACACGAATTTGATATAAAACGAATAATCAAAATTTCATGACTCCACAAAACTTTATATAAATGCAAATAAATAATTATTCAGTATCTGCCACTTATATTGGATGCACATATTTTCTGGTAGGTAAGATTTCTTTTACTTCAACAACAAACACACACAACTTAATACCAACATCAAGAGGCTATCATGTCTTGTCAGTATGTTATTGTAAATGTACATAACCATCTTGATTTTGATCATGCATAATGCAGTTTATGACATAAAAAATCTCCACAATTGTCTTAATTTGGAACTAAAACTCAGAGTCGAATAGGTATGTTATCGAATAGCTCATCTTAGTTGTAGTAATCATTGTCCGTGTTTCAGGAAAGTCTCATATAGTTTGCAACATTAAATGTACGTTTAGATCGATAAATTGAATTTAAATAATGTGTATTCACTCATTCAAAGAAAATGTCTAAAAATTGTGTAGCCGAATCAAAGTGGTTTCATTTCAATTAACGTTGATAGGGTATTGTAATGCGTAGTTTTTCAAACGTTTTTTAAACGTTGACATTTTTGATTGGTCTGTATTCAAGTTATCTCTTTGTTTGTCGTATTTCAGTGTATTACTTGAGTGTGTGAATAGGCTGTCTTTTTTCATTTGTATTTTTTTCATTAAAATATTGTCGATTAAACAAGAAACATTTTGGAAAGCTTGTTAACGAAATTAATGTAATTGGAATCATCCTTTATGGAGGATAAGGAATTCGTATATGAACGTGTAGAGCATATTTATATGTTCCGTTTAATGAGTTTGTTCACGCATATGAAATGAGATTAATATATTATTGATGGGCGGAAAACACTTGACATATGTACTTGTTCAAGGCTGTAGTTGAATAAAGCACATCAGGTGGATCTTAGTTTTCGTTTGCCGTTGGTTACTGGAGTTTAATTACATTATGATTGAGCTTGTTCTTTTGATTGAATCTGGTCTGTAAGTAATGTGTATCCCAATAAATATTAAATACAATCGTATTTCGATAAAAAATGTAAACATAATTTCAAAAGTGAACGAATGGCATTTAAAGATGAAAGCCTTGAGTTAAGCTAACTATAACAATTTCACATAGTGATAAGACTTTTTGTGTTCTATATTTTATCGGTAAATACCATAGTTTTTGTTCAAAGCCTTTTTCGGGGACAGACAATGACACTTATTAAAGGGAACCTGATTCAATCGATTACCTGCATATACGTCTCTATAAATATTTTACTTATGCTAAACTGATTTTATATTAGTTTCTCTTGATAAATTAGTCTAAAACATGTATATCTCGACATATATTAGGCCCGATTTGTTATCTCAATTAAACTTTAGCTGTGAAAAATCAAACTGTCATATTGAATCGATCGGAAGCCCTTATTAAAAGTTCTTTAGTGTTTTGAGAATATACTTTAAAAAGATTGTGTTTAGAGGAATTTAACACTACAGATCATATCTGGAAGACATATACTTCTTTAATACCGGTGTAAATTGACATCTTTTAACACATATCTGCTCGGCGTATTCTTCAATCAACGACGCCTTGACATTTAATTGAATTGAGCATGACTGCCAAATAGACACAATATGTATCTAAAGCTTCGACAATTGTCGTCAATTTCGCTGCATAAAATACAACATCAACATCTGTAATGGCTGATGGTAATGCACCACATGCATAACGTAACGGTCGGCGTGTCACGTTAATATCATTTAAAATTAATGAGTTTGCCTCACGCGCTTCAACGTTAATTCCATTAATTGATAATATGAGTCTTGTTCTGAGAAAACTCAGCCTAATGCATGTGCGTAATGTGTCATCATAGATTAGCCTGTGCAGTCCGCACAGGCTCATCAGGAACGACACTTTTCGCCCAAACTTGATTTTCGGTAAGGAGGGACTTCCTTGAAACTCAAAATACCATAAAAGCGGAAAGTGTCGTCCATGATTAGCCTGTGCGGACTGCACAGGTTAATCTGGAACGACACTTAACGCACGTGCATTATGCCCAGTTTTCTCCGAACACGACTCATATGTTGCTGTCTAAGCGTGAGCAACGTTTTTAGCTATCGTTAAAAGAGTTTCGCAAGAGGTTTCGAAAGGTTTTAACCGAACACCTAACAAGGAAGTGTATTTGTTTGCAAATATTTATAAAAGTTCTGTCGGAGTCCTATATTTATCAAATATCGTCAATAGCTATTAACGGTAATTACATGTTAGTTGTTATTATTCAAATCAATTGTAGCATTCATTTGCCTAAGCACACCACAAAATCTAGCAATTGAACATTTAACTAACGTGTTATGACCTAACTGCTAAATTCTGTATATGTTTTGAATAGGATAACATATGCTTTAGATTGTACAAAAGATAAAAATTAACATTACTTACAATAAATCAGACTACAGGCCTCAGTGCGTTGTTAGAATAAATAAACTCGCATGTTGAAAAATTGATCCAAGAAATGTGACTGTATATTATTATAAATAATAATTCCACGTGGTTATACAAAAACAAACAAAGACATTCTTACCTGCTGAACGAGCTAAGTACTTTTTCCACGTAAGTGTTTGGTCATGCATTTTCTGGAAGACTGTATTTTATGTGATATCACAGTGCTCTTATATTACATGCGATAATCGTGTATTTTTTTTATTTATTCATCAGGGATTGCAACGAACGCTTAATTTGTACGTGCGATTTCTTTTATATTTCCATGAAAATAACCGGCCTCATAAGAATGGTCATTTAATGCCAGAACAAGTTTCTAATGTGAAATGTAAAACTTTTTGAATATTGAATAGATTCTATCGAATCAGCATACACAAGTTACAGAAATGAAATATAATTTTCATTTGTTTCTTGAAAACATATATAAACTCACGCAATTTATCAAAAAAAGCACGAAAAGCTATGTATTTGCAATAAAATGATGCAATTATCATATTGGATTCTTATCTTAATTGTATATCCATAGCTTAATTGTAACCTAGATCATAAAGATGGTAAAAGTGATCTTTTCAAGCGCATATTCTCTCAGTTCAGATTTTTGCAAAGCGTGTAAAATGTCATCATGAATTACTCGACAGTTATAAACGATTAGCGCTTTTGTGAACTCTTACTAATGCTGGCGTTTAACGATGTTAATTAAATAATCATTATCTTTTATCATGGAGCTGTATTTCTATAATATAGTAGATCTGTAAAGTTTCCTGGGGTTTAGAACGACGTTGTTAATTAGAAAGATAGGGACACTGGCATGAATATCGACTTAAGCATGCGGGAGGCTGTTTGTTATACAACAACGCTGTAAATGTTTTCCAACACTAACATAACCAATAGGTTGTTTAGCTTCATGAACAACAGACAAGCTACCAATAATGCAGTGTGTGCAATGGACGAAATATGATTTGATGGCCTTTAGACTTATTTATAAATTAAAAACAAACATTAAGTTGATTTTTTCCAATTGAGTATATATACATTCATTGGTTGTCGTTTGAACTACAATTAAGAAGTGGTGAAGCTTGTAATAATGCTTCAGGACCAGTCAATGATTTAAGCATATACATTAGACATCACGGAATTATTGAATTATTTCGTCTTCAGACATCCATGTTGCTTTTGTTTTTTAAAGGAAAAAGTGAATATAATGGAAGCAGTTAAATCCAGCGTAGTTGTAGAACCATTCCGTTCCTAAAGACTTTGTCAATGCTATTCATTGTGTGTATTGCATACAGTTTAACATATACTTGAGCCTTTCCTCAGCTTTTGTGTCACATTACACTTTAAAATTAATACAAATTAACAGCAAGTTACAAATTATGTAATTTTGTGGACAAACATTTGTTTACTTTTGACAATATTGCAGCACAATTATCAAGAGGAACTATACACAATTGCAATTTTTCAACTAAACATAATTCGATACAGAAATGTGTTACAATATTTAAATGATCACATGCACAATAAACATGTACGGAACGTTTTTATTAGTATGCACATAACATTTCTTCCAGAAGTAATATCAGTTTTATCAAATGACTTTATCTTATGACTTTACTGCAATTAAGACTTAATGTCAGGCTTGCTTTTGAAGATACTAGTTAGTGCCTATTGGACACACATTGTGGTGTGTCGATATCATACGTATTTAGCGTAATGGACTGCACTCACTCTGAAGTTGATTACTTTCAATACTTAATGAAGCTCAAATATTAAACGCCTGGTGCGCGTGACATAGATTTGAACTCGGTCGGGATATTCCCCAGAGCCCCTTACATGTAACCTCTAGAATTGCAAATAACGTTTGTAAGATATGACTTGGAAACATACACGTTCAATGCACGTTTCCCAGATTGACCTAGACTACGTATTGTAAGGCTAAACAAAGTGATATATTTTCATTGATATTAAATTATTAATGTGGATTTAAAGTGATAAGGCATTTTTAAAGATCGACCCTCCGACATTGTTCTTAAAAGCAAGTGCCCCATATTCAAACTTAGATTATATATTGCCAAGATTATCGTTATTTTATTAAACAATAAATGATACATATTATTTGTATTAAGTATACGTTACATCTACCAAACGTTTGTTTGATTGAACAGACTTTCAAACATGTTACAGAAAAGATTAGGGGTTAATAACATATTTTTTTTATGAAAACTTGTATTGATGGATCATCAAAATATATGTTGCCCGATGACAATACATAGCATAAAGTTGTATTGACTTATTTCTAAAAGGCGGAGATAAAGGCCTGTTTGCAACTCGGACCAATATTGCCGATTGGGTAAACTGAGAAAGACGATCGTATGTGTTAACAATATGGAACTCCTTGGATAATGATTAAATGGTTAATAAAGACGTCAATAATTAACACAGACAACAGTTTGCTTGCAAAGATGGTAACATAAATAAATAATCGATAATTTACCGGTGCGGTCGGTTTCGATTTCATGACTTTAAAAGTATCAACAGTTTTGGCATGTGCTAGTATAATGTGCTAAATACACATTCTGGAATTGCGGAAAATATGATGTTTCAGGCACGTAACCACGATATATATTGTTTTAACGAACGCAACGGCACATATTATGAAAAAAAAACCCCAGAAGGTATTGTTAATACAATGTCAAAGTAAAGGTTTAAATTTTTACCCAGTTTCTACTTTCATACGTGTGCATAAGTCTATTGTCACTACATTTCACTGTTTTCATTGAATTCGCAGCAATTGCTTGGTCCTATGAAACGTTTTTTAACTTCTACAAACATCCTTAAGATTAACCCACGCTGCTATCATTATCTTTTAAGATTCAGTAAAATCTCACGGCGGCATATAATGAGTGTTCCAAACATATATTTGCAATAAAATTATTCCCTACGTCATGTGTCACATAATTCAGTATATCTGCTTTTATCAGTCGAGATTGTTAAGATTATGTTTAAATCAGATTGTACGTGCCATCGCCACCTGACATGGACAATCGTTACTGATCAATTGAAATTGTTTTCATTGAAATACAATACTTCATCTGGGCCTGAGAAGACTCAGCGATTAGATATTTCTTAATTAAAGATGAAACGTATTTTCGCATAGATTCTATGTGGGAGTTCCAATTATTTTTTTCTATATTTTACAGATCTTTACAACTAAATTGAGGTCAACAAAATATTCACACAAATAATGCAACCAACATATTACCATTATTTATCTGCTTGCGTTCATTTGACTGAACAATGATTGCAGTATATGAAATTATACATGTATATATGATACATCATTTTTTTGGTACAAACGAATTACTGCCGTCATAAAATCACACCTTTCAGAGCGTAACAATGAAATATATAACAGTTAATATAATGTGTTACTTCTAATTTATTCATTTTTGAAAAAAGTGTGCTAATTAGTTAAGATGGTATATCATTGTACCTGATGAAGTAGTATTTTTTCTATTCATTGGATTTATTTCAATGAAAATACGAACACTATAATTAAAGTCGTATTTAACCAAGTATAAAATCAAACAATAGACATACGTAGAGGTTTGATTGATAAGTATGAACTAAACAGAATCCATTTAATTCACATACAACTTTTTAATAATGTGTTAATACTTACTAATGAACTTTTAAAACATTGTAAACAAAAGGCAAAATTTATATTTTTGCATTGCGATTTTGCTAATTTTCTTTCGTGTCTAATATAAGTTTCTATAACATTTGTCTTGGTTTAACGTTGCATACGTATTTCCTGGTCGTATTGTAAATGTCAAGTTAGTTTTATGTTCATAAGGATGTTGTTTGACTGTAAAGTTGAATACACTATTAAGTTCCATTTTTATATATACTCACCATATTACAACTGGTAAACGCATTAATAATAGCCATTAACCGCGCACACATGAGGCCTATGCATGGAACGTCAATGATAAGAAAGATGCTTTATTTCTTTCACCGCAGACAGATAGACAGACAGACGGACGGACAGAGGGACGGACATACTTTTTTCGTATTTTTAATAACAAAAGCTTTTAAAAAAATATATTTTCATACCTTTGAAATTACCAATTTGTCATATTTAACTAAAAGCTAGAGGAATTTATAGACAGATAGTTTATATAAATTAAAATTCAGTATTACTAGTAGACAACAACACACACGTTCCATTCATATTAATTAAAATAAACTCGATGATATTTGAACAATGAGATTGAAATAATATGTATATTCTCTTTTCTATGCATTGTAAGTATTAAATAGCCAATCATACCTTACTGAAGACTATGGTTTTATAAAGCTTCAGAACCACTAATATCTTTTTAATATTCCAATAGTTTAACTATTCTCAATTACATCGTATAGTATGAAAACTAAAGAAACGCGTCCTTAAAGTGTTTTTGTCGGACTCATCAACATTCCCGAAATTGTGATTAGTTTAATCCCCTGCCAATGATTGTTTGCAAGAAGTCCACATATATTTATTTTAGTTCAAATTGTATTGAAATTTAAACATGGCATCAGAAGAAGACACATCAAATTAAAGCAGTTTCATTTTTGGTAGTGACCTTTTACCAAACATTTTCCCACAAGACACATGTACTTTAATAGTTCATTACTTTTTAGACATTGTCGATTCCGTGTTTTATGAAGAAACATATTTAGTCGTGGAGGTTTGTTACACTCTGTATAAATATTTAGAAAAAATTCTTTGTTTCGTTATTTACATTTCAATACATTGACCCATAGTGACATACTATAATTTAAATGAATATTTAGTTTCAGATATCTAGGATATGAGTGGTTTATTACGCGTATGAAATAAGGGATTTCTTCTTTGGAATGTCATTGGTCAAAGTCGCCTTTACTTCAGGTAGTAAACCGCTTTCTATTGTAAAATCAAATAACCTATGTTGTTTAATGACTCCTAGTGAATTAGTTTTGAATTCCTTGCTCGTGGCTAGCGAAGGATTGGATCGATCAAGGTTAAGGTCAAACGTGAATTATTTGTTTTTTCCTTTCGGTAATTTATAAAGTTATTTAGACACTTTTATAAAACTGACAATGTAGATGCCTGATATCAAAGTAGCATATTTGCAACATCATTTTCAGTTCGATTATATCATGAAGGTACTTCAAAATTATGTCAAACAAAAGATTGAACATCATCTGACATAAAACGGATTATATCATTAAACGGTAATAACACATATCATGCAGCGTAAACAAATTCTTGCTTAACACATAGAATCGATGATTAATGCAAAAATATGTTATTGCTTTAATCGTTTACGATTGCAAACTAATGTATACATCATTTATACAGAGGTAGTTAATGTTAAACATGACAGAAAAGGTTGCCATCAACCAAGGACACAGTTTTCTTGTTAGCTAGAATGTCCGCTCGTTTTGTACCCGTCTGTAACAAACTTACAATATTTACCTTTCTTTAACGCTCATTAGGGGAGAGTTTTTATTGAATCTCTTTCAAACATGTTCATACAAATGCAAACATAAATATTATACGATATATTTTCAAATTGGTCGCAACAAACCTTTATTTAAGTAGCATTTGTTTGATTGAAATAACATCTTTGATGGGTATTTTTATACCTTAATTACTCCTAATTTCGCCGGAAGCTAAATTAACACTTTTTGTTATTATCAATATATTATGCAACACGTCTGACAAAGAAATCGTATACACTTCCTTAAGTAGTAATTATCGTTTTCCTTATCAAATGTGTATTATTTTTTATGTAACAGTGTTACTGTTTCTGTAACTGAGCTTAGTGTACAGTTGTATAATCCCATATTGTTGAAAAATTGATCACTTACAAACTAGCAAATAGAAACAAGAATTCTTCTTCTTATAATTGTTTTGGATTTTATTATTCCAAAATTTGGTATTCTGCACATAAAATAAGTAAGTTTATTATACAAAATGTTAATCGATTTGAAAATTCCTGTTCAATTGAATATAATGCTTTCAGCAAGAAAAATTGACGGACGACGTACACAGAATAATTTAACGCAAATCATTAAAGAGCCAACGCATTACACGGAACACTCGACAGCTGTAATATACTTTATTTTTGTTAGTAACCAAAAATCACTTTTAATATCAGGAATGGGTGAACCAGTCCTTGACCAAAACATCCGCTATCACTGCCAATTATTTGCCATAGTAAAATACAACCAGCCTGTTTGCAAAAGTGATAACCGACACATATGGCGATACGAATTAGATGACTATGAAAAATTACGAACACTTCTTTCACATGTACAGTGGAACCAATGAATCCATGATGATATAAATGTCTATACAAAAAATGTAACCAACGTTATATGCGATGTTGCACAAAGGCAACACAAGTTCTTATACCTCTACAACCATCCAAACTTTATTATTTGGTGATAGATGTTTTCACTTGATGAAAACACGCTTATCTTCGATGCAGTTAATGTACTTTAAATGCAGAAAACGTTTCGATACATAGCTGTATGTCAAGGCAAACAACTTCATTGTATTGTTTTTTTAAAAACAGTTTAGCTTTGTATTTTCTTCTGTCTGATGTGTCTTCACGTCTAACTCATCAACCTTGATGAACCTACTTTTCTTTTTTGTTGAATTGAAATTGTTGAATCATTTTGATAAATTGTTTGGTTAAAATACATGCCTGCTTCCAAAAGAAATGGGTACACACTAGCGTGCAATTACTTCGTATGGAGAAGAACCCTATACGATCTTGATCTTTGGTTCTAATCCTTTTTCGGAACAATGTGAATCAGATGTAACTGTATATGCTATGTACATGTATACCATGTTTGTTTGTGAAATAAAATATGTTTAAACTAATAGAGAACTTATATAGAACTTCATATTTCATGTAAAATTTATGTGCCATGTACAATGTATTCGAATGAAGAACAATAATAGTATATCGCGTTGTTGACAAAAACTTACAACTTCATGTAATATTAGTTACACCGTTAGTAACTGACGGTGTATGGGATATACACCCTTGAGTGTATATCCCATACATCGTCAGTTACTTACGGTGTAACAATTAAATCTCAACCGACTACTAGACTAGTCGGTGTGTATGGAAATTACTCGGGAAATACTCCATGGGCACGTGACCGCATTACGCCAATCGGATTAGGCGTTTTTTTGTAGGAGGTGAGATATTGTATTGTATTACTTTTGAATCATGGTAGTATTAAATATTCATAAAAACATATTTAATAGCACTTCAATCAAAACACTTAAATTTTTTCTAATGCCTCCTTTATTCATCCATGGAATTCGTGAAGATTTGTAATATTAACAAATTAATAACTGAGAAATTTTTCATTGAAATTTAAATCAAAGTTATTAACGATTTGATGAATACTCATCGAACATGATCTCAGTCGACCGCAAGTTTATATAGAGTATGACATATTATTTATATTTAATAAATTCAAAGTAAATATTGTGGCACTAGAAGTGCGATTAACGTTACGCATGTACCATTTCTTAAAAAAACGTTCCTTTTCTGACTATGCAAGTCAATTGTTTGTTCCCAAATCCAACCTTGCCTTTTTGAAAGACTAACATTGCGGGGAAAAGAATGATAGCATTTTATCGATGAGACGACCATAAACGGACTTAGTCGACAAACAACATGCTTATATTCCACGATCGTACGAAAGAGAGAAAAGACGATGATTAGGGTTTACAATAGAGCAATCCTTCGAGATTTGGAAATGGAGATACCATTAGCATCATGCGTACTGTTAGTTATCACGAGCTGCAGACTATATTGAAATATACATACATCACGCATTGTTTTTCTTACCGAATATTTTGTAGGCAAGTAATTGCTTATCACATTTGCAAATAATGGTATCGACTCACTATCGACTGGACATTTTCAAATTTCACAACTTTTTGCAAGCATCAACAGTTTGGACAGGCGCTAATATCGGCTTCCAAGACGACTTTCTTAGATAAACCAACAGAGACATATCGTTTGAAAGCCAATACGCGGCGTTCAGATCAGTAAGAAAGAGAATAAAGAAAATTCTGTATTGATATTTTGGCAAAGTAGTGCTGTGGTTTCATGAAGCATCCGACTGTTCAGTTTTGAAGTTAAGGCAAGTTGTTTTGAGTGCTGGTTTACTGTTACAACTCTGTCGAGTAGCAATGGATAAAAACTATGTCGTGGAATATGTTTCAAACTGTTTGTTGAAAAATAAGTAAGTACACACTTAATTGGACAATTAATGTTCATTAACTTGGTTCAACAAAATGCGGGTTTAATATATTTCACATGATTGTGATGGGGCACTTGTTATGGCTTTGTTTATGAAATAAATATAACATATCATACGGATATTAACGTGCTAAATGTACTCCTTATTAAAACTTGTATTCGATTGTTTTAATAATAATTATTATATATATAGCTACTTTTGTTCCATATATAAATATACCCGTATATACTTTATGATAAAATAATTTATAATTACATAGAATAATAATAGTTTACACACGGGCTATTTTTTCTATATATATAGTTATACCCGTATATAATTTTTTATAAAATAAATTATAATTACATAGAATAATAATAGTATACACACTTGCTCTTCATCGTTTATCATTGAAGTTGCTATGGTTATCTTATAATGTTTGATATCAGAACATGAACATGGCAGTCTTTCACTATATAAGAATACAGATGCTTCAATAGTTTCCTATATCTGCATAAGGATTTGTTTGTGCAAGCTTCATAAAGTTTCATAAGACCACACACGATTAGCATAGGTAGACAATATTGAGTGGATTGTGATCTTTTCTAGTTCTGAAAAAAAATCATGATGATGATGATATTTTAAAATCATTCATGTTTACAATTCTGTGTCGAATAAATAATATCGGGCTGTAGATTAACATTAATATTTTAGTTATTATTGAAATATGTAACCTACTTGCCGAAAGTGAGTTATTGAATTTTACAAATACTTGAAGGTATTTTTACAATCTTAAAAAAAATAATCCGTTGATTGATTGCAATCTTGTTGAAAGTATGAACGTACCTTCGTGCAACGATGCTATTAGTTATAGTCCCCCTTGTACATAAATTGCTTAATGCGATAAAAGGATTGTCACCTAGCGAATTACACAAGTCATTTTCTGAAATTTCATAATGTCTTGTTTGAAACATTAAATATGGCATGGCTATTCGAATTATATTCAGCCGATACTATGAAAATGGTAAAACGTGTTATTGGAAAACCAATTGCACTTGGAACCATACTGCGTCATGTACATTCTAAATCTATATACAATTGATTATGCACTCCAATGCTCCGCATTCATTGAATTCGAAATTGTTTAAGTAAACCTCTTATATGAAATGCAAACAAAAATAACGTTTAATCGGTATAATTTGGAAAGAACCTTACACATAACAAACATTTCAGAAACCGAGTTCATGTTTAGGTATGTAAGTTTCAGTCACTAATGTTCCTTTTATACCAGCATGTTCATGTAAATTATGATCATATTTATTTATTGAACCTCGGTGTGATGTTCACCAAATAGATCCCAGCATGATTCTTGTTAAAATTATTCCCTAATCAGGAATAGCAAATACAATCACATTTCCATCTGTGACCATCGCATGCTGTAAACATCGCTTCATTCACACACTACATAAACAAGCGATAAAGATGGAATGTTTGAACATGATGCACTAGGTGGTGTTATTCGCGTACTTAAGGATTAAGAAAATACCAGGGCATATAAAACATACATGGAAAAATATTTCACCTACCGAGATTACTAGATGATAAGTATGTGTCATGTGTAGTATATAATTTCTTAGCATAGATTCGGATTTTCAGCGATCTTTTCTCTTATACGTCGCGTCCCTTTAACTGTATGAAAACAGTTGTTTTGCTTGCCTATATAGGCAAATATATTTTGAAAAGGTATATTAGATGTGCTGTTTAGGTGTATTTTATCTTCATTAATACGTATATAACATGTTCTGAGAATTTTGTATAGAAAGTGACTATTCTTGTTCAGGGTTTAAAGGGATCTTTTCACGCTTTGGTAAATTGACAAAATTGAAAAAAGTTGTTTCAGATTCGTAAGTTTTCGTTTTAGTTATGATATTTGTGAGGAAACAGTAATACTGAACATTAACCATGCTCTAATATAGCCAGTATATGCATCTTTTGACGATTTTAAAACCTAAAAATTATAAAGCGTTGCAACGCGAAACGATTGAATAATTTGGAGAGTTCTGTTTTTGTCGTTAAATTTTGTGAAACTACGAAGATTGCTTATATAAGGTATAAAATACGTCAACAATGTGTACTCGGCGGAATAGCTCAGTAGGCTAAAGCGTTTTTACTTCAGGACTCTGGCAGGACTCCAGGGGTCACTGGTTCGAAACCTGCTCCGGGCAATGTTCTTTTCCTTTTTTTAATTTTTTTCTTGATTTTTTACTGGAGCTTTTACGATCCAATGTTTACATTTATCAATATAAAGCATTTAATGAATAAGTTAAAAAAATGCCAAAATCTGTGAAAAGGCCCCTTTAAGTGATCAACATTGGAACAGAAGGCGTTCGTATGCATTTTAAATGTGAACTGCATGCGCAACAAAAAGTACGCGTCGCATTTATAACAGGTTGTGAACTCGTATTTTTATTTTTATTTTCAGTGCGCAGCATACCTTCGACTTTGAAATTGGAGATACAGTTTCCCGAGCAAGAGCATGCACACGACACGATGAGTACTGCTGTAAAATAAACATATGCTTACTTCATTTTAAAAACGGTTAACAACCGCAACTGCAACTAGAAATACTAATGTGAATGACTTACATGAATACATTATACGTTTGAGTTGTTGCTAATTAACTATTTATGCGTTTTTTGTAAGTTATCAAACATCAGTATCGGTGTGAATTTAAGGACAATAACTGTGATAGTATCATATAATGTTGGACTATATTGTATTCGCTACTACAGCGATTTGTTTGAAAACACCCTGAATCTACGATGACAAACACGGTTTTCCAATCGTTGATGTTTTGGTTGTTACAGACGGTATTGCAACAAATGGTTCCTGCTTTTGGAAATATTTGTAATTTAAATACCGAATGTCAATGGGAAATATCTGCTGGTTTTGTGATGTACAATGCACAGAATGCAACTTTGGCAAACTCTGACAGAACATGTGGGGATCTGCGACAAACAACAGGTACATAGTTTAACGTTATTGCTGTCTGCATCATTTATCACAGTCTGGTTAGGAAATGTAATTATTCAGTTTTAATACATTCCAATAAATATGTATGATCTAAATAGGTAACACGTGTAGGTGCACACGGTTTGAGTGTTGTTTAAATACCAGTTACAATATAAATGAGTGTATACCTCATTGCCATAAGTTAAGACTGTAAAACATGTCAGAGTAATAACGAAATTTATCGTGTAATTTATAATTTCATTGATGTATTTTTAAGCTTACGCGTTCGTAGTATTATAAACGTTGAAGAAATTCATATGGATAGGTAATATCGTTTATAAAATATAAACGATATACAACCGACTAAGAACATCATATAAATGTATTCGCGTTCGTATTATTACAATTAATTATTTTAATTGAAAAGTTTTCCTGCAATATGTATCGCCATTTCATGAAATTGTGTTTCGTTGTAAGTCTGATCAGTATCCGCACTTTTAAATTAATTTCCCATGTGGCCCCTGTAATAATTCCTATTATGAGTGTGAGTGCTGTCACGCATATATACACCTCAACCGACGAATATGCAAAAAGATCTGCTTAACGTGAAGACAAACTAAAGTGGGAAATGCACTTTAAGACGCCGTAGAACTATCAAATACTTGCTATTAGAACTAAAAGATACTTTCTATAAGACGAGTTCCAATCAGACCCGTCTTTCAAATCCAAGAAATTGTAGTCACACATAAAAATCCGCAACAAACATTACGTTTAGCCATAATGACAACACACAACAGCTACACTATACACAGAAGTCGCTTTTTATACACATGAACATGTGTATCTATCAACGACAACAACAACAGCTGCTGCAGCAACATTGCGAAAATAAACAATAATACAAAGCAACCGCAACGCCAGCATTATTTACTATAAGCGCTCGATGTTTAATGTTTGTGAGTCCGCATTATTTTCTATATTTAAAAACAGTTGCCATATCATGCCCCAAATACCACGTGACATCGGAACCGCATATTCACAAAATCAACATACCCTTATATTTTATGCCTATATGCTTGACATAACCCTACCCTTATACATAACCGCGACAGTGACATATGTAATGTACGTAACTTCTTTTCTCAGATTCGTTAACACTTCAAACATATGACGGTTACAATACAAACGATCAATAAAAGCTGTTAGCAGGAAATATGTATCATAATAATAGTTATTCATGTTCTCCGGATGAAAAACAACTCTGTTTTCATATAAAAAGTTTTTTGTGTGCTAATTATTATTTTTCCAGACTTCTGCTTTATAATTGTGTACATTGTCTCTCTTCCAATATAAAGCTTTCATGTATCTGTATAATTAAACATTTTTACATTATGCATATGTGATATAACAGTTATAAGTTATAACACTAACACACCGTATACGTCAACATTTAACAATAATGTATTAAAACATTAGTATTACTGCTTATTGTCTGTTAAATGCTGTAAAAAATATAATAAAGATTGTTTTTTATTTATTGCTTATAAAATGCAATATGAAATTGTAAATTGTAAAAGACGATAAATGTAATTTACCAAGTATTTGCATGTTTACTAAATTGTATTCGGCCAAGATGATTTCGTTGAAATGTCTGTATTATAGTGATGATTTACCCCAACATACATTTTAGCTGACCTCGTCATCTTGATGCAAACGCAATTTTAGAGTTAATAATGTTTACAGTAAGATTCTTTGTCCAGCGTTTAATTATATTTATATGCCCCTCTACTAATCAATATATATAGACATTTTACAATACAATTAAATGGCACATTATAACATATAAGTTATCCTAATATAGCAAATATATCCAAAGGCATGTAATAGAACGAAGATGTGTTTGAAAGCACTCGTACACATATTTATTTTTTTCCTTTATTGATGAAAATATTTTACGATATTACCCCGCAACCAAAATAAATATTATGGATATTTTCGTATACGTTTATGACAGCTCTAGCAATGCACAATCATGGTAAACCTCTATATAAACATTTTTTGAAGCATTGGTAAATCATAAATTGCTTCTATAAGTACAATACTGTGTGCATAGTGCTAGTTCATACATAATTATGATCGCCAATATATTATGCATCGAATTATTGTTTTTCGCTTACTCGCAGTAAGGGTGACTGCTTTTACAAATCGTAAACTGTTTTGTAAAGATTAACAAGAATGGACAACAATTCCATTTATAAATGCGTATGTCACACATCGTTTAAAAAGAATTAAAACATATTTAAGATTTAAGTTAACACCGTATGTTGATACATGTCTAACTTATTACGTGTTTTTTTATATGTAAATGCCACTGCTTGGTTTGTGGAGTTTAGAGTTTATTTCAACATACATTAAACTTTAAGCTCATGAGAACAAATATAATATAAGACAATATATAAACAGATGATCAATTACATACACGTACATAGTGTTTTACCATAACCTGGATCAAAATATTAAATAAACCAAATTTTTATACACTTTATCTTATTTTCAATTTGTATATATTTATTAGATAAATAAATGTAGGTCCATTAAGAGAAACTATTGATAGTATTAACCAGCTATCAATTAAACAGTTTAAAAACCAAAAACTACTACTACTACTACTACTACTACTACTACTACTACTACTACTACTACTACTACTACTACTACTACTACTACTACTACTACTACTACTAGTACTACTACTAGTACTACTACCACCACCACCACCACCACCACCACCACCACCACCACCAGCACCACCACCACCACCACCACCACCACCACCACCACCACCACCACCACCACCACCACCACCACCACCACCACCACTACTACTACTACTACTACTACTACTACTACTACTACTACTACTACTACTACTACTACTACTACTACTACTACTACTACTACTACTACTACTACTACTGCTGCTGCTGCTACTACTACTACTACTACTACTACTACTACTACTACTACTACAACTACTACTACTACTACTACTACTACTACTACTACTACTACTACTACTACTACTACTACTACTACTACTACTACTACTACTACTACTACTACTACTACTACTACTGGTTCTACTACTACTACTACTACTACTACTACTACTACTACTACTACTACTACTACTTCTACTACTACTACTACTACTACTACTACTACTACTACTATTACTACTACTACTACTTATAATACTTTTCACAATTATTATTAATATATATTGTATATAACGCAATACATGCATATGTGCTGCTTTTGATATTTGCATATCAACATCCTTTGTTGAGTTACTCATATGCTATTGGATAAATAAACCAACGCATTTAATGCACTTCTTCAGTTCAAAGCAGATAATTGGTGTGCATAATCCAACAATACCTGGTTCTACTCTTTATACACGTGTTGTTTTCAAAAGCTAATATTTATTTTCAATTATTGCTATATTTTGATGGAATTATGACCACACAATAAACAACAACAGAAGGATATGCGTTAGAAACGCGGAATGAATTTTAACGGGAAACGATTGATTGAATAATTATTGTATTAGTTAATATCCCGTAGTCGTCTATTCTACATCCACGAATAAGTATTAATTTCGTCTCCATATAAGGAAACACAGATGATTTGGTAACGAAACGTCTAACCAATCATTCGTAATAGAAATAATATGTTGACTTCCATTCAAAAATAACATATTGCGATCCAGCTGGCATTTGTTCTAAAAAATGACAATCAATACATCGTTGTATCGACTTGCCTTTTTACATTAAAGATTTTAAGACAGAATTCATAAATAAAAATACATTTCAGTTACCCAGTTACATTGAATTATTACATTTAATTATCACAGGGTCTTAATTCACAGTTTGATGCATTTAATCAGTGTAGGTTTTTTTCTAATATAATTTGTTAAACAGTATTACTTTTGTTTAACTATCCTTACACGTTTGACTTTCTTCGCATACACACACTGCAATGTTATTCATGTGTATACTTAGTCTCATGATTATAGCATATTTACTTCTTAATACTTATTCGTAGTTTCATTTCATCGTGCCTCAAAAAGTTGTAACTCTGTTGCTCTGGTATCTTTCCTATTATTGAGTAATTAAATGGTTATTAAATTGAATGCGTTTTAATTCCCTTTTATTATTGTTTAATTTGAGTTACAATGCTATGAGGTTAAATTTTATTTACACGTAAATGTATCATGAATATTGCTGGGCCAAGTGTGAGGTTGAGCGCTCTATAACCGGTTTAAACCCCCAATGCTTTGCATTGACCGTTCCAAGGCGTTGACCCCAGATTTATTCATTTATGTGTTTTGTATGTTGTTTTGTATTGTGCTGTGTTGTGCTGTTTTGTACTGTTTTGGCAATTGGTCACTTGCCTTAAATAAAGGACCAACTAAATGTGTATAACGAGAATTCAATACTGCTCCAGCAGCTGGAATTTTCACTTCTTTATATATTAAAGAATGGCAGGATCTAGGGTATTTATTTTACTTGTGCCCGTCCCCTGACATTTTACTTTTAGACTGCCCGACCTAAAACGTATTGTTAAATGTCTGTCTCCAATTGTATGTTATGAGTGTGCCCGGTTTTATACAAGTGCCTTCAGTAATGTTTTAATTCATCTTACTTAGCAATTTTTTTTAGATAAACGTCCCGTAAGATGTAATACTTATGAACATAAAGAATAATAACGATGCACAATGGACCAATCAAACCTCTTGAATATCCAATCATCTTACCCAGTCATTTTAATAAAAGCGTTTCATCATGTTTTGCTGGGAAACAAAGTACTGATTTTCGTTATCAATATGTGTAATATTTCCATTGTATGCGCATTTAAGAAGAACAACGCCTAGAGTAAATGTAACGGCGCTCTCATTGGTTAGCTAAACAGATATCCGGCTTAAAAGAAAGTAATTTGGACGTTGTGATAATATTTATATTAATTAAACACTTGGGGAAATAAATATCAAGCACACATACAATTTAAACAATGTTAATGCTAATAAAATAATTGTGATGGATACCACATTTAAAAAAAATTATTTACAAATAAAGGACCACATGTCTCAAATAATTAGTTAACTGACATTATATATTTTATTGTGCTACACAATCTGATTCACCTTCGCGAATTAAAATATTTGATCATACCACGTTAATCATCTTCATACGATAATCGGATAAATACAACATCAGTTAATTGCCTTTGTAATATGCTAATGAAATCTTCTCCCTCGTCAAACGTTTGCGTTTATATTACAATGTGCACATCTGTCGCAAACATATTGCGTTCATTGAAAGTTAAAAAGAAAGTAAGGTGTCAAAGAGTAATGTGTATATTTTAAGTACAACAGTTTGCCTTGCTTCGTGCCTGTTGTTGCAATTTTGATACAGTTAGAAAATATATCCGATTACATGGATTATGTATGCTTAACTGTGCAGATAATAATGTGTGGTTAATTCTTTCTATATAACTTGCAACATGACGGATTTCCGTTATATTGTATAAAGCAATATAATTTTGGCATTAAATCCACAGCCAGAAGAAAAACTTCGTAATTTCGTAATATTGTCTGCAAAGGAAATACAGTTGATTGGGCATTCTGTTTTCTTTGGGTTGAATGTTAAGTAATTAAACGCCAAACCAATACTGCGCTATGGAAATAGTTTGCTTCCTGCCATTCAATAATGAAGTGATATTTTAAATCAAGAGAAAAATCGAGGTTGGTTCATGTAAAAATCGATACTAATTACACGGATATTTAACAATTACTCGACAAGTTGATTAAGATATGAATGGAGTTAAACACGCGTTTAACAAACGTATATTTGCAATGAAAAAACTATATTGTCTTTGAAGTATGTTCTGTCATAATTAAATTTCATTTGCATGTTCACTTGTTTAGATTATAAATTGGCTCATCTGAAATACGGTTCCCCAGGATTGCTGTTGAACAAAAATTGATTAAAAACACAAGATATAAGAAATTATTATATGTGTTTAATATATATTGATACAATCGTTAGTAAAAACGACATCTCGACTCTGAAAACGTTAAAAAGTTTACTTAGGTGTATATATAGCTGATCTAGTACATATAATTAAACCTGAACTAAAAAGTACTTAAACAATGTGTACTTACCTTCATTTTCGTGCAGTTCATATTAATTATAATACCTGATTTTTGGTCAAACTTATTTTAAAAGTATGTTATTCGAAAACGATAGTAAGCGAAATGCACTAAGTGAATCGAGATCGAATTAAAACTGTCCAATTATATGATATTTGGTATATTTGCTTATATATCAAATGTATGGATTCTTTATAAAAGGGAGATAATTATTTAAGTTTTCAGTAAACGTTCAACGGCGAACTTAACATGACGTAAGCTGCTGTGCTAGTGGAAAATACAATCGGACACAGGGCCGTGTGCATTTGTTGTTTATTAAGTTATGTTTGTAGTATATTTCAAACGATATTATTTATTTGAAGCCGATTCTCAAACGCATCCGTAATTGGCACATATGTGTGTTTCTTTGTTGCAAAATTCGTTAGATTAACATAATAAACATACTTATTACACACACTGCGTGGAACGAACACAACTCAAGTATCAAGTAATAAACTTCAATTGTTCAGTCATTAAACTTCAACTTTGAACGTTTATTAAATTCTTTTTATTGGTAACTGATCATCATACGCTCATTGACGTTGTTTGTTAACTTTTGTCCTAAGGAACAGCAACACAAAACGAGATTGGCTGTTTACCTCAGTGTAGGTGCAAGTACATTCTTTTCTATCAATACATTTTAAAGATGGCCATATTGTTGGAAACACCTATTTCAGTTTAATTGATACCTTTAAACATCTGCGATCTCAGAATGTTCGTCCACATCGCAAAACGTAGCCACGTAAAGGTAGTGGGAGCCTAATAGGTACTTTTCCAGAACATCACTGTAATTATTTCCATATTGAAAATTGTATATCACAACCTATCGAAGAATTAAAAACAACCTTCAACCAGCAAGTTAACTTTTTATAGTTGGTTGCACACACCTACCCTTTAACTCGGTTGGGCGTATTCTATCGATTTACCATGTATCAAACATCTTTACTTTTTTTGTAAAATGGATAAACATATATTTTGACAACTAACTAAATACACATTATCAACTGTATTGTGCTAGGAGAAACAGCATGAAAAAAGTGTCATAGAAAGCGAATTGTGCTTTTGATCTCAAATCATATGTGCAATCATCTGGATCAAATGGCAAAAACGAACAAAATTATTCATTGACAAGAAACTTTAATTAGGTTTTATGTTGAGGAATGCAATGTATATATTGTACATAATTTATTTAACACAACATATGTTTTACATACTAGGTAATTTTAGGAAGTTTTACCGTTTCTGTATCAACAAATTTCCCTTTGAGTTTGCCTACCCCCATTCATTATCACGCAATGGATTTCAGTATAAATGTGTATATCACATCTATTTTTGCGGTTGTATAGTTGCTTATTAAAAGCTACAGTTATCAACTCTGATATATGAAGAGATTCGGCTAAATTTGGCTTAATATTGATATGATAATACATTAATAATACAATCTTAAGGTCATCCATAGTCCAAAGGCACACCCATGCATACAGTCGCATTTAACTACAACATATCAAGTTTTCCGAATACGACGGTATCGCCCGAATATTACCGATCTCATTAGGTTCCTACTGTCTTAAACGGACGTCGACAAATCTTTCGGTTGCATGCATTAGCTCCAATTTAGCCTTTTCCGCATGTGTGGCTATCGTTTCGATCGATGTTCGTGGTCGATATATTGAGTACTGGGCGTAAACCTATAATAATGTTTTCGTCCTTAGAACCCACATACAATCGATTGTAAGATTCATTTAATGTTATCAATTGCACACGGTATATCAACAGACATGACAGAATGTCAATCAAGCCCCGAAGTAGACCGATTTACGTACGGGCTTATTGAGAAATATCAATCATTTAACTCAGACGTTAAAGTATCTTGCATAGTAAGCATACTGTTCATTACAATAAAATCCTTTTGCACAACTATCGATACTCTTTTGCAAAATATTTAGTTTCATCTTAATTATATTTTGATCATATGTTTAACTTCTTGCGTAGATCATGTATAGCAATAGGTTCACATTCGTCATTTTTATAATAAAGAGTTGTGTTATATGCTTACTCGTATATTTTCAGGTTCGTTTGCCGTGCTGAATGAAGATGCCTTATCTGGAGAAATTCATAGTGCAATTATGTCAGCAAATATTATAGACGACCCAGCGAAGAACACTCAATGTTTAAGCATGCAGTCATTCCACTCTGGCAGTGACAACATTACTCGTTTCATGCTGGAAGTAAGGACAGAACAAGATGATGCGATCCATGGAATATTAAATATGTCATTGTCGGAAGATGGCAGGTAAATTTTGAACAATAAGAGCATTTTTCGTATCAAAAAGAACATAAATACGTTTTTTTAAATAAAGAACGTTCCATAACAACTCTGGTTGTACATATTGAATTAATGAAAGCACATATAGGTTTTCATAGTGTAAAAGTACCAAAGGCTACTTTGTTCAAATAGGCTTTCCTATGTATCATATTGCAAGCATACTGCAAATTCACGAATTTTCGGTTAAAACCTTTTATATATTTGTGTTAGGGTTTAATGTTGATAATGTACTTCGTTTTCGTCAAATTGTGCAAACATTAGACATAGCTTTAACGTAAGCTGAACTTTATTAAATTGTTTCATATATATTTAAATAAAACATGCAAGGCATAAACAGCTTTTATCTTATTAAAAAGAGTCAAATGACCTGTAGTCTCTAGTTCATACATGTGAAACTTTGGTTTAAGCATTCCGTAATCAGTTGACTTGTGATAGTGTATAAGATGTTTTTCTTATACAACGCATATATAATTTACATTGTTAACTATGATCGGCACCGAATAATAAGTATACCACATGGGCCTGATCATAAATGTTGTCAATGCTTTATCTTCTGGATATATTCTCGAAATGCCTAACATAGACAGATTATGCAGTGATATATATTGACCAATTGAACATGAGGCGGTTTTAGTATTGAATGGTTCATATGACATATATATATATATATATATATATATATATATATATATATATATATATATATATATATATATATAACTGTATAGCCATAGCCATATTTATAACAACTCATTATATTTCACTTAAATTTATACTCATATCATAAAAACACACTTATAACTGATTGTGAAATTTGAAATACAAAACTCATGTGAGATTTCTCTTTATTTGACCTTATTTATGCGATGTCAAAGATGCTTAATCAGTACGAGCACATTATGTTCGGAACAAAATAAAATTATATATTTCATGGTCGTATAAATCACTTGTAGATTTATATCAATGCAACTGGCCATTCATGTTGACGGTTGAAATTCGGCTACGTTTTCATGAATCCCGTGCAACACACACCGGTAAACAAGGACGATGATTAAAACCACACCATGTGCATGATTGTTACATCGGTGGGAACTTATTAAGAAGAAGATACGTAGTACTTGTATCACAGTAACGGCGGGAATACTGTTGCCATACACTTTTGGTGTATGGTATTTTACGGGAAGTACACGTCATTGAGTTTAAAATACATCCACAATTAAGTAGTATTACATACATTTATTTATTGTTTAAGTAACTAAAGACTCTTTCTGTTTTATACAATTATTCTGCATATAACACATACTAAAGTCACCGTGGTGTTATGGATATGGTGTCCGCCTAACGACCGCGAGGTCACGGGTTCGATTCCCACTGTTCGTTAGATCTCCACAAAGACACACAATACTTATACAAATTGCATGGTATCAATGGTTTCAAGTAGAATGCCACGTACTTACAAATGAAAAGGATTAATTAACTACAGCTGGCATTTATTATCTACTTTGACATTTTGTAAGGTTCTAATTTGAAAGTGTATCTATATTTTTGGGGCAAGCATAAATGTCAGAACGCTTTTAATTGACAATAATATATTGTTTAAGTAGTTAATTGATGAGTAATTGTTTTATAAAACCTTATTATGCTTTAGATGTTTATACCACCAAGATAAACGTAAAACAACAGGACCACATAACGCAAAATGCTCTTTCAATTTGCATACACTACTTATTCATTACTTTGATGAGGAATATGTTGTCGTTTTTATATTAAATGACGGCATTTGAAAAACATATTATTCAATTCAATTGCGTACTTAAAGTTTTTCACTATTTATATGCAATGTATGTATGGCATTAAAATGATTCATTTAAATTGTATTGTTACAGCTCCGTTTAATTATTGAAGTACAACCTATATTTGTATATTTTTTATATACTTTCTTTAAAAAAAAATAAGTGTTAATATTTGGTTTAAAATATAAGTGGATACCAAATAGTCACAATGAATAGCGCATTTTGAAATACGAACGAACTTATGGAGAACGCATGTCATTATCAGCATTTAAATACGACAAACATATTTGACATTGACAACATGACACTATATGATGTTTGTGGTCCATTAGTGGCGGAAATTTTGAGAGTTAAAGTAAGAATCAAACTAAAATGGTAAATGAGGAATGATAGCTTTTAACGCGATTTAATTTGCGCGCATGTTTTGCAAACACATTTGCCTTGGTAAATGATTAAGCGAGCGTTTGATGATTGTTCTGACGTTCGAGATGTGGTAATAGTTATTTTGCCATTTTGGTATATGACGGTTTCTTAAAGATAACGTCATACAATATATATTACAATTTATATAAGAAACTTGTACACGTTTCCCTTTCATTTTTAATGATATTTCGTGCTAATTGTTAAAGGATATGGTATTCTCTTTGTCGTTAAAACTGTTAAGTTCGTCGAAAAACAGTTTCGTTTCGTTTTAAATGCGTGTCTCAATTACAGTGCACCTAGTTCCATAATTAACATATAACCCACAGCCCGAAATATTATAAAAGAAACACTTTAGTGACCAGTTGTGCGCAAAATGTCCCCAAATTTTATTTAATTTTTTACAGACCATAACTCATCTTGATTTTGGTAGAATTTGTATATCTTCGTTCGTACTAGATTTATTCCATAATTCCAGGCAAACACGCCAACCTTATACATATGGGTTGTAGATTGAGCAAAAATAGGAAACATCCATTTTGAGCAATAATCGTTTTCAACAGTGTTTTTAAATTTAGTGTGTGTTCTTCAGAAACGTATTGTATAAAAAAATGCTATGGTTATCTGCTGATTTATCCAAATAAATGCCCACAAGAACGACGGCCTTTTGAAACACATCTTCGTTTGTTACGCTTGATTTTAGATTATTTGTCAACGATTATGTGTCAAACTAGGTGTATCTAATATAACAATTCAGTACTGACGCAGTGGAAAACGTGACCCGATTTTAACAAGAAAACTTCTTTAATAAATTAACTGAATGAAATAGAAAGCGAGATAATTAAATTGAAGTTCATTACTGATGGAAAGAGATTATTTACGGTTTTGATCGTGCTTTGGTTTTATTGCACGAACGATGCATGTGGTATCGTATGTTAATATTGGAAAATTACTTGAAACATGCATATTTTTTTTTAAATATTTACCTGATTAAAGTTGCATTATAAATAAGATGAAACATATAAAACCAAATAAATAACTACCGTTACGACTGGGTCATATAACCTTCTTTTAACTTGGTCGCTAACTTTTTCGACAAACCTTCGAAGCTCACTTACATAATGTATCAAACGAGAGTCACTTGAGAAAACATCGTCGTTTTAGTAGCTACCATACGAACAAAAATTAGGCCTTATCCAATGACAACAAAAACACACAATCGAAGAATTAAACCTTTAATAAGACTATATGGAAAGAATAATCCCAACAATATATAACAACAAATATTTGTTAGCCAATATCATATATACATTCCACGGTGACAATTCGTCGTTTCCTCGAGTGCTAGCATTTACATAAGTACAAACCAGAGACGAAGCGACACTCTCCGTAAGCTTATTATATCAAGTTCGGTTCAAACCCATGCACACACTTTTCGTAGAGGATTATATTTGACTATTTTAGAGCATCGTAAATGTTATGTATTACTGTTTCATCACAAATATCGTAACTATAACGAAAACTTGCGAATCTGAAACATTTTGTTTTAATTTTGTCAATTTACAAAAACGTGAAAAGGCCTTTTTAAATAGATGTATTCATTTTCTTCAGTGATGCAAAACGTGATCATCTGGCTGAAGTATACATACATACATGTGAATAAAATTATTGTGTCATATGACTGGTTTAAATGTACAGAGGTTACATGTTATAGCTAATAAGTAAAAACAGCCAATCACTATTATAGTATGACCGACATCTTGTTCAACAATGCGACACATGCTTCCAATAAACAAAACCATACAAAACCAATGAGTGATTGTTACATTGTGTTTCACATAGTTCCACATAACAAAAGCATGACGTGTCATATGACTTTGACCATACACATAATGTCAGGACTGGCATCTTTGTAATACTGATTCAAAGGTGTGCTGCAGCATTGAATGTCACTAATCAAGCATACGATAATAAAAAAAACCCACATATAATACATCCAAATTCAATTTGGAATATGACCATTGAGTAACTGGACATATTTCGATTATATTTGCAATTTTGCAACAATAACTAAAAATTGCGTAACTTGTATTTAATGCTTTCCGATGGTTTATAGAGAAATATCATTGAATTAAAACTGATAATTTCACTGTTTCTGTGAAATGACGTCATTTTTTTGACGAAATGACGTCATTATCCCAGCGAAATTCTTTAGTTAAACTCTTTAACAATGTATATAAACTGTGAAAAAAGCATAAAATAAAAAGAAAATTTGTTGGATTCGGTGGAATATCGATTTCAATTCACTCGTGAAAATATTATTTTCTATGATCACTCGTGAATCAAAATCGATAATCCACCGGATCCAACACATATCCTCTATACTATCACGTTAACACATACATTTAGTAATTATACAAACGGAAACTACCTAATATTCACTTATAAACATAAGGAAATCGTGCTTTTATTAATTAAATTGTATACGTCCGATAAAACACAAAATACTGTATATATTAGAGTATAAAACTATGTCTAAATCAATTTTCCAAAATTTCAAATGATTATGTATTGTCTTATGGTTTGTAATAAAACGAGAATAAATATATAACGTTAAGTAGAGTGCAAAAACGTTAAAATGTAGCACTATCCACACGTCATAGTTTGAACAACTCATACATTTACATACACACATTATTTCGTACACAACCGAAACAGTGTCTCCTTAATTATCTGTTCGTGTTTCAGAAAGACATCCACTTGTTGGCAGTGTTACTTTGTATTTCCTTATCATAGTTTTATCACAATTGAAGACAATGAACAAGTGTACTTAATGAAAACAACATATGCATATTTCAGTTTATAGTAAATGCTTCCAACCCCCTTTGAAGAGGTTTATCAGCATTGAACGTGGGCCTCGGTTATCATCGCTCACCGCGGGGTTAAATATCCACTATAGCCCTAATCAACGTATGATATGTATATATTGTACACCATCTTTTAAAATGAATGCCTTTTTTTTTTGGAAAAAAAAACAACTGCATGGGCAAACCCTTTTTTAATGTATATGCAGACAAGTTGTTAACATCAACATATTCTCATAATAGCAAATTCCTATCTTGAAGGGGCTTTTTTTACATTTAGGTAAATTGACAATTATTGTTTTCAAGATTCGCAAATGTTCGTTCTAATTATGATATTTGTGAGGAAAGAGTAATACTGAACTATTTAAAATATCCATTATATGCATTTTTGACGATTTAAAAAACCTAAAAATTATAAAGCGTTGCATCGCAAAACGATTTAATAATTTGTGTTGTCGTTATATTTATTGATACTACGAACATTGCTTCTATATAGTGAAAAATTCATCACTAATTGTATGAACTCGGATTGCCGAGTGGTCTAAGCGATATACTTTTTATCCAGGGGTCAGTGGTTCGAGCCCAATTGAGGGTTACTTTTTAAATTATATTCTTGTTTTTTACTGGAGCTTTTTAGATCCAATGATTTGATTTACTAATATAAAGCACTTAATGACGAACTTCAATACATGCCAAAATCTTTGAAAATGCCCCTTTAAGGTTTATGTTGACATATCATTGATACATAAATGTGGCGCAAACCACATTGCATGAAATAAAATATATACATCAATTATAAAATATTTTAACTAAGACTTTTTGTAAAAGGTGTATGTTACTCAGATGCGATGAAATTACAGTGTCCGTATATAATTTGTTTTTAAAAATGTAACAGGTTACCAATAACATTTTAACCTTGGGTACTTTATTGAATTAGGTGTCACATTAATCAACGTTACAATTCACACAAAGATATGTTTAGATTGAGCCTTTCTAAAAAAAGCGGGGCAATCAATTGAACATGAAATGTCATTTTTTAATGTCTAATGTTATGAATAATTGGACATACGGCGAGGATCCCGAACAAGTGCAAATGCAAGATTAACACGATGAATGAGAAATAAGACGTCGATTCTGTATTAAAATATACGTCCAAATATCCATAAATAACACAAGAGTGCTTCATTATAGTAAGATGTCTGAAACAAGTACATTATTATCGCATTAAACCGAGACAATTTAAAAAAAAGTTTTAGAACAAGGAGATAGAACATCATTATTTCAATAAAGTGTATACATATTGAATGTATATAACTATTATTATCGGAACATGTTTCTTTGACGGTTATTAATTCTGCAGTTTTTTCCCAATGGTAAGATCAGTTTAAAAATAATTGCGTTTCCTTTACAATTCTGCTCTCCTGTACAAAGATATCTGATTTTATTCTGTTTTGTGATGATGGCATTTTTTAGCATTTTTGTCAATAATAATATACATGTAAGCTTCCTCGAGACATCTGGGTTCATAAATGGTGTGCTGACACAGTAAGAAGACTCAAAATGCCATCGTCTTATATTTACCGTCAATACAAACTTCACGCTTACAGGAAATAATAGGGTTATATAAAATGTAAACAAAAGAAGAAAGTTGTTTATGGACTTGTTTAATAGTATCATCAAACAGAAATAACATTTCATTTAATCTGTACCATATTGAATTAGAAAACAAATGTTTTGTTTATTTGCCCGAACTTTAAATTCCTAGAAACCGCTCAAGAAAACGACTCGGAATTCGTTTTTATATCACTTCGCTGTATAAAGAAATCCGTATATTATTTTGAGCAGTTGGTTCAGGACACATAATAACTATCATCAATAAGTTTTAATTATAAGGTCAATATTTAGTATTCATCAAATTTATCCCGATTGAGTTGTCACAATAGATTAATTATCCGAAAAGATATATTTTTATTCACATTTGTTGTTTAGTAAACATAACAAAGCATACTGTTATCGTGCTTATTAATGACAATGTCTTCATTCAAACTGAAAAAGGACATTGTCTTCTTAAACAACGTCGTTTTTAACATTCAAAGCACATCACACTCATATACTCAATCGACGGTTCAACGAAGGATATATTGAGAATACTAGGTTAGCGTTGAATACAGAGAATTTTATGTTGCGAGGCTTCGAACGCCGGGAGCGCGAGCCTTGGCGAGCGCTTTCGCTGTTCGAGCCGAGCAACATAAACTTCTATGTATTCAACGCTAACCTAGTATTCTATTTATCCCTTTTTAACATGGCAATTAACATTAATATATCTAATAACCTTAACCATAATTTTAATTCATATTTAAAAGTGCTTAAAATCTAACGAATGTAACCATGCGTAGTGATATAGAATGTATTTGTTCTGGTACGAAAAATAGTCTTAAAAAAGTTCACACAAAAACTGTAAAACGAGAAAAAGAATCACCATATGCATCGATTCAATTTTACACAGCATGCGGATTGTAATACATTACGACCGCGAAAAGAAGATTTTATTCATTTTATTTTCGAAAGAAAATAATCAAAATCCAATATGGCGACGATTGCTCCTGACAATATGATGTCGATGTCAACATACATGTACATGTAGATTTACACACATTTAGACAGCTTGTACAACCTTCTAGTATTACCAGTTTCGTCTACACCAAAAGATGACATCACAAAAATGACGCAATAAGTATGTCATTTTATGACGCCATCAATCAGCTCATTATACGGATGACGAAAAATTATGTCCTTAGACTAGATCTAAAGGTTGATGGTCGTACAATTTTAAAGCTAAAGTTTTCTTGACTAGAGATTTCTAATGAAAAATCATTCAGTGGTAGAATTAAAAGTAGTCCGTGCACGCGACAGGTATATTCAACAAGGTGGGGGACAGGCTAGTTTATTCCATATGTTGTTATACCGTCAATGTTGGTATAAAAATGGGATAAAACGCTATATCATCGCGCCGCTTCCGGTGAAATGCGGTCGTTTTAATCGAGAATGTGTAAAATGGAATATAAGAAACACAGACAAAATCGTATACACAAATGAATTTTCACATTCTAAATGTCAATCATGTTTGCAAAATTGTATTCAATAAAATGCGTACAATAAAGGGCATATCTTTATGTAAAGGGGATTTTTATCATCACTAGTGTGGAAACGCTTCTGTTTTCGCTGCAATATTTTATTAAATATTGTACAACAGAAGTGAATTTATTGATCTAACAATAGCTATATATAAGCAGGTTTTAATTCATCAAACATATTTCGTGATATTATAAATCTATGTTCATTTAAAAAAATACCAAACCAGTCAGCTTTAATTTTTCTTTTATGAAAAATATAAATTTGTTCAGGAAAAGGTCGTATTCTGAACTGACATTAATATCTTTATTTTGACTGATATCGTTTTAGATTATACTAATTATGGCATTCAAATAGCGTCTTATTTTTGTAATCAGTCGAATATATCATTAATACGTAATTTTATGTACATGCACAGTTGTTCATTTTTCTAAAATAAACTATTTTATACAGTTTTATACGGTTATCGTATATTGACGACTGCGAATTACTTTAAAGGTAATTTGTAGTCATCAATACACAATAATTGTATCAATCACAACGGGAATCGATATTAGCTGTCTGGTAAATTGTTATATATTTAATTTTTGGTAACTGCACGTTATCAATAAGGCGTTATTGGAACATATATTTGTCTTACACATTGATATGAAATGGGAAACATGTAACTCCTTTATCTTCTTCCTTAATAAAATGGGATTGTGTATGTCGTAGTATTGTGGTACACACTTTCATTGTTGCAATCAATTTTTCTTTCACGAAGTTGCTGCATTAAGAAGGAAACCTGTAACGCCTCACCAATTTTGCAAAAGTATCAATTGGTGTAAGGGTAATATGTTGACCTATTAAATAAGCAAATTAATTGTATACAAATATTTAATTGGATGTTGTTGGACATTGAGAATAATTATAATGTAGAAAAATAAATGTAAACGGAATAGGTTTGGAGTGTTTACATTAGTTTTACTTCATTATCAGTCTAAGAGTAATACAACACCGTTTGCAACTTAAAAGTACAGATTTTGAAGGTTCTGGACTAAATATTAACCGGACGGATTTTCATACGCGACTTCGCAAAGATAAACATATTTGTTGAACAAAATATACACATTATATCGATGATTTTAATACACATACACATGTTTATTACCCTTACATTAAAAACGTTATTCTCGCCAATTAACAAGAAACAAAAAATATTGCAATGGTTAGTTTCGAATTTTAATCTCATTTAACTTATATACTAAATAAATATAACAATCTATACACAACAACTTAAAAGAGATATGTAGATATACATATAGTTAATCTAAAACATTGAATGGACAATACGACTAATGATGAAAGAGGTAATAAGAAAATTAAATAATTGTGATTAAGAATAAAATAATAATTCGAAAATGTTAACAATCCTTAATTCTTAAAACTAGCATTTTACTGCCATGAATGTGTGCATCAAACTTAAGTCATATTGTCATCGAATGAAAGTATATGATTTGTAAAAACACACATGATGTAGGCAGTGTTAAGCAAACGCAAAGTATTACATATTCTTGAAAGTCCGGATATCCCCTCACAAATAGTTTGTCTAACCATATCACCAACATTTAAAATCATGGTTTATTCGATGTTCGATTGCAATGAGTTTTGTGTTCCACTTCAGGGGCACTGATTGACTAGTTGGTTACAAAATATGATGTTTTATTCAGCGGACAATATTTAATTTACATGCTACCGATGAATATAACGTCTAAAATGTTTGTGTTACGTCAAGCCATAATATCGCTTTATCTTACATTCAAATTTGGACTGGTAGCCGCCCACAATTATACGTCACATGATACAAAATATTGGAACTGTTATTAATAGAAAGCACGTGAACAACTTGCGTTTGGAAAGAAGTTGCTATGTTTTAAGAAGGATACAACTGTCGATTACGTAAACTTCTGGACAGTCTTCGATAAATATTTTATTGGCATTGTGTCTGAGAAACATGTATATGTCCTACGAGAATTCTTAATTTAGAGATTAACAAACCAGTTGTGTATTGTCTTCGATTGAAGGAACAATCTACCGCACAAACATATCTATCAGCAAGTGTATCGGTAAACATTAAAAGCAGACAAATTACGATTGTATTTAAGACATACTATATATTGAATCTTAAATATGGAATAACAATGTATTGTTATTGTTGTTGAGTTTTAACAGATCTTGAATCATGCGCCATTACAGTTTGATTAACGTTGCTTTCAGCTGTTATGTGAAACTCAATTACACATTATCTAATTATCAAAGGTTACACCGTGAACATACTGTGGCATTTCGGCAATACATCCGATAATTTGCAGAGATTCTGCAGCTAGAAGATTAAGTACAGTACGTATTGCAAAATTGGATGTCTGTATTAAAATAAGTAGACACCAAAGAAAAAATAACAAAATGTAAATACCAAAACTGCTATATTTACAATACAAAAATCACATATGACTAAATGTATTACACATGTATTCTCTCATAGTCAGTTCATATGAGTTACATTATTTTAAAAACACACACATTATATTCTGTAAAATAAAACATTACTTTATATCATGTAAATAAAACACAATAAAAAATAAATACATACAAAATAAATAAATGGGCAAAATAAATAAATATCAATCCACTTTATAAATATTTTGTTCATATAAAACTTAACTTCTTTTACATTTTTTGATTTTAGCACTTTTACGCAATTCCGAAGTCGTATGTTTTACCAAAATGCGTAGTTGCTAGGAAAAGAAACTCATTTGACGACAGTTTGTTTTACCATGTCTGCTTCAAACTGTGAAGTTTGATTTTATGTGTTTGAAATATAGAACTGTATAGTGTTCTTTACATAAAAATCACGCAAACATATTATGTTGCAATACAGTTTGGAATGTGTCCTGGTTAAAACAAGAATCACCGTATGATCTCAATAGCTTTCAAAATACCGACAACATACTTTCAAATTGTAGGCTACACGAGTTTTGAAATATAATTGTGAATATTTAAGTTGCTATATAATAAGTCTCTCATGACATTGATTGTTGTACAACAACCACAACCGTTAATTCATATACGATAGTATTGTTTACTAACAAATATTCAAACAAACAAATCCAATATGCAATACACCAGAGTACACATTTCTTCTTAGAGACATAAAACGCGTCATTATTTTGTAAGGTGAATTTAAACACGCTCTTATTCATTTACAGTCAATATAAATACTTATCTAACAACGTACACATGTTCAATAACTGGATAAAACATATCGATTGAAAAATACTCTTTCGTCCTTATCACGCTAAATTGTAAGTACAAAGCGTTCATGGTTATTTCAGCGAGTAAAATGCAATGACGTATGCGGATGCTTTCGTGCATTATTTTGTAATGATCATTATTTATCAAACTGATCTATTTAACTTTTTTTACCACAATCGAAAGCAATTTTATATTGCGTCAACCATAATAATTAAACACTTATTACATCTCCCACTGTAAACCTGTTCATATTAGCAGGAAAGTGTTTTGACAACTTAGAAGTTCCGAAAGTCTTAAGGACATATTATTTGCACTACTGTAACGTTGCTTTCCTCCAATAATTAAATATATTATAACCAATAAATACGTATACAAAATGTATGGAGTTGATTGTTATAACATGCAAATATATCTTACAAATATGTATCATTTACCACAATAATTGTTTTCGAAAAAGTTATTGACCTATAGACAAATTTTAATCTCGTTTACTTCAATTTTGCATTTCGGTTTCAACAAATGCATTTCTTTAATTTGAGAGAGGGATCTAGACATGTCAAATAAGTTGTTAGCATGAAAAGCAATCGAATCATGCAGTTTTGTGCATTACCAGTAGATGGGAAGAAAAAGCATATCAGAAGAATTGCAGATGTATGCATAGTTATAAACATGAAGAAACCAAATTTCAGAAAAATAAGAAAATTATGTTAAAAAAATATATTGCAGATTGTAGTTTTTAAACAAGTCAATGTAAGCTCGATAATATGTCTTTATGAGCGTCTTACCATTTTTCTAAATAAGTATATGTTGTCTACTATATTTGAGTTAACTATTACTATATTGCACTTTTATATCAAATATATAATTTGACAGCCCACATAGCAGTTCTCTGTTGCATTAAACCATTCACATTTATTATGTTCTACGTATGCATTTTTAATAGAAAAGTGTATTTCAATTTTCAAATATTTCGTCTTGACGAGTCGGTATATGGATACACCGATTGCTTCATTAGGTCAAACTCGATATTTATACAATAAATATGTTTGCATATATTTGAAAATGAAGTCCCGAAACAACTTCACCCTTAACATAACTCAAAGAGACGGAAGAAAATTCAAAATAAACTATGGAACATAAACATTTTACTCCGTTTTTATTCCAAGTAACTCATCCTCGATGAAAATAAATTCTTGCAAAATCTGTCTGTCTGTCGGTCGGTCCGTCCGTCCGTCCGAAAACTTTAACATTTGCCATAACTTTTGCAATATTGAAGATAGCAACTTGATATTTGGCATGTATATGTATCTCATGGATCTGCACATTTTTAGTTGTGAAAGGTCAAGGTCAAGGTCATTATTCAAGGTCAACGGCAAAAAAAAAACAAATCCAAAGAAAGTTACAAGCTGTAAAGGGAGATAATTTATATTTATCATTTTGCAGGTACAGATCATTTTCACAAGGGAAGTCATATTTTTTAAAGGGATATAATAAATAAAAAATCAAAGCGGCGCAGTAGGGGGCATTGTGTTTCTGACAGACACATCTCTTGTTTATGTCTAAGATGCGAATTATGAATATGGTATTTTGGCTTTTTCATGATTATTTTAACGACCATAATATAATCTTACCAAATATAGTGTTGTATAATGTTTCGACAGAATCTTTATCTACTTGAAACGATACTCTCCAGAACATTATTTAATAATATGTACTATAAATGTGTTTGATATATATATATATATATATATATATATATATATATATAATCATTTATGTCATCATTATCTTTTTTTCTTGACAACACATCAATAAATTACTCATACGGATGCTGTTGTTATTTATATTATTGTTGTGTTATCATTGGAATTTCCTTATGCACTTTTTACTGTATGAAAAACTGAAAGTAATAAGTACAAATATAAACATAATGCACGTGTCGTCCTCTTGTGCGCAACAAAGGACTCGTCTTGGCTTCCTATATCACTCGATATTCATATAAAGTCTAGAATTTGACAAGGCCACTGTGTATGGATATATTTTACTCAGAAAGGTAGACATCAACCTCTCCAGCCACGACTTTTACGTAAAACACTGATTTCGCAGTGGAATAAATCAGCAATTCTGTATCCTATATTAAAGAAACAATATTTCGTTCGGATCTACTCCCGTCAGAACGTTTGGTATTATTTACATGTTTTGAATGGCAAATAAGTCGGGTAAAGCTTTGGTTTCAATAAAATGTTTCCACAAAATGTCAGATGCATGGCTGTACATGTATTGCTTAACTCGCACAGTTGTCTGTTCGAACAAAAAGGGTCTGCTTTGAGGAATGGCAGCCCTTTTGCACAATATACCTACTCCCAGCAGTTATACTTATATTTAATCCATGTGAGATAAATAATATGTACATATGTATCAAATGTATTAGGATAAGAGACCGGCGTTGTACATTATTTATGCTTATGTATACGTGTGGATGTTATTGCAACGTGTACATCTTTTGTATGCAGTAAACCTTACTTGTTTCTATTATACACGTATGTCGAATCATTTAGATAAATAGCGCTTTATTGAATAATGTTCTAGTTTTGAAACATTTCATTGAATACGTCTTCACGGTCATTTTAATATACTGCCATTTTCTGGGAAAATTCAGTCTTTAAAATAAAGACATGGAGGAAACGATATGAATAATCCAATTAAAATACGCTTATTTTATTTGCACAACACCATGTTTTCATTCGTGACTGAATTGTATTTAGCTTTCATAAAATTCCCTTACAGAAACATTAGTATTACACAATTTTCGTCCGTTAATCTTACATATAAAGCAAATGACGAATAACATATACAGCACAAAACAAGACACATATATATATATATATATATATATATATATATATATATATATATATATATATATATATATATATATATATATATATAAATAAATATATATACAAATAAAAACTAAATAAATATACATATATATATATATATATATATATATATATATATATATATATATATATATATATATATAAATATATATATATATATGCCAGTTTCCCATTACTCGAAATTTCGGATTTGTCAAAGCAGGAAAGACGACAGAAAATCTGTGTCGCGCGTTCATCCTGATTCCATGCAAATACTTTACTTTTAGCGGATTTGTGAATATGTGGTTAAAATGAATTGACTATTATCGAGACACGAGAAAAGACAACCACTAGGCACTATATTTAACTTTAATTTATGTCAAAACGGATCATGTGTTAAAAGCAAAACGCGTTTATAGCTGTAACCAGCAAGGCAATATTGTCAATGAGATTAAATTATGAGTTTCCAAATAAGAAAAAAGAGATAAATCACTAGTAATATGTTTTGATGGATGTAAACTGACTCGAATTTTGCGTATAACAATACTTTTATTTCTGGATTTGTTATAGTCTTAGTGATGAGATTGCTTTTTGCTCTTCGCATTGAATCTGTTTAAATAGGTGTTAATATATAATATAAAATAGTTACCTTAATTCTATAAAGACTGGAAATTCGTTTCGTATTACATCATATTTGTGTAACATTTAACGTGATATTTATTGCAAAATGATATAAAATTCGATGATAATTGTTAGAACTATATTGTATTTGTTCAAATTTTTGCACACTAATTTGGGGTACTGTTTAAGTGGTAATGTCTTGGAAATTACAGAAAACCGAAGAATGGTTTTATATATAAAACGAATGGCTGGCAACTGATTACTTTTCTTTCAAAACAATCTCTTGGTGAAGGCGGTTTGCCACCAATCCTTCTAGAAGTAATTTTGCATGCTGAACCGAAAACTAGTCGAATTTATCGTTTCGATTCTGAAGAAATATTGTTCCTAAAAAGTAATATATACGTCTGTGATCTTATATAATATAGTAAACTTCTGGCATTCGCCTTTATTTTTTGTGTCTATTTTAAAAAGTGATTGCCTTCAACACGTCATATTCATACACTTTAATTGAACGAAGTGATCTATTGTGTGGTATCAAGATAATGTATACAATGCACTTTAGGGCAATATGGTAGTTGATCTTATTTACAGAAAGCTTGTCGTTTTGTGTTATGTCATTTGTTGCTGTCTATATAAGTACTGTACGACTTTTTATCTGATTTTACGTGTTTTAGAATTTACATAAATAATTTAAATAAGCTACTATTTCACGTGAGCAGTTACTCTTCGTTCCAGTTGGCATGCAACGCACGTGACCTTTCTGGCTCCCCAGACAAATTACCGTCTTGTCATCCGCGCCGAGCTTGCTGGAAATGAATCATTTTTGGCGATAGCGAATATTACTGTTGGAACAGAATGTCAGAACGGTAAGAATCAATACTTTAAATAATACATATAACATTGAATGTTCTTAGTACCTATACAAATACATCTCACAATGTTAAACAGCAAACTGAATCTGTTTATTCTGTTTTATAACATCGTGGTTTTTGCTTCCAATTTTGATGTTGATAATTACAATATAAATAAACTCATTTGGAAAGTTTCGTTTTTTAGTTTAGGATTGTTTTAACTTGCAGCTGTGATATGTCCTTCAAGTTAGTTTACTCGTTATGCATTTATGAACAAACTGAGAAGGTACTGTTAGAAAAATGTCTTACCTATGTGAAATGAAAACCTGAATAAATGAGCACACGATAATAAACCAGAAGGTTTATTTCACCCTCAAATGAATTCCAATCAAAAGACTACATGCATTCATGATAACATCAAGAAAAAAATAAGAAAGACTTGGACAACGTTGATTTTAGAAACGTTAAGTCCGTAAGTTTCAATTTTTAAATTATATCACATGAATGTAAAATAAAACCTGCATGTTTGGATCTGACCAGTTTGCCAATATTATATTTACTCGGTGATACATACAAAGCATACAGGATATATTTGGTTTACTGACATTTCTAAAATCGTATAGAGATCACTGGCAAGCATACAATTGTATCTTTAAGATGTCGAGTATTTTATTTGATATTACGTAAACGTATGTTTGGCACTTTGTAAATGCAAGTACCTAATTTATTATACAATTTAAAACGATATTTATACAATATCAACTAATCGTTAGCTAACATATTATTATTTATTTGTTATGTATTCTACCAAACAAAACATAGCGGCACGATTATGTTTTTGTCGCTGATGTTAACAGGAAATACTGCAATTGACAGGAGAGTTAACGTCATTTACAACCTTCCAAAACGTGTTCGGAATTCAACTGGTAATAACATAGTTAATTTTGTGAAGTAATTCGTCTGCTTCGTTCACGTTTGTATATATAATAAATCAGAAAGTCATAATTTTCATTTGCTCGTACCCAGCCTGGTACTTGATTAGCGATAAAGATATGTATCAATGATTCACCATAAGCAATGTGATTGTCAAAGACGCATGTGATTTACGACTCAGAAGGCTGCGAAAAGACGGTTTCTACTCTTCTTGAAAAGAACGTCCACGTATGAGTGCAAAAACTCCGTCTTCATTTATTCCTCGCTGTTGGTTACACCACATAAGGTGTAAATAATAAACGAAACATTGTTAGGGAATTATATTAAAACATAATAAGAAATCATAGCAAATACCATACTACAAACGTACATATAAGGTGTTTTGTTTGAAGTTTCATTAAACAAGTTATTGTATTTCACCTTGTATTTCAGACACTATGCGCAAAAACAGCTTCGCTTGCGGCGACGGAACATGCGTTCCTCTTGAAGTCGTGTGTAATCTTCACCCAGACTGTGACGACATGTCGGATGAAACAATATGTGGTACGGGAATGTTATATCCTGGAATTTAAAACATTATGTGCTTAATTCATGTTTAGTCAGTCGTTTAGTCGTTCATTTTATTGAACCTAAATATGTTGCAGAGCATCTTCCGCATCAGTCCATGTGCACATTTGACAAGGGCATGTGTGGTTGGTGGGATCTCCCGAGCGATCAGTTTGAGCATTTTGATTGGACGAGACACAAAGGACCATCATCTACAAAGGGCACAGGTCCGCCTTTTGACCACACAAACGGAACGCTTGAAGGTTAGATTTAAAAAGATGTTGTCATCACACAATACTATCATTAGTATTTGAATTCTCAGTTATAATCACTACGACTTCTTCCTTGTATTATTGGTCGCTAGTGGTTAATTACCGGCACTTTGTTAGACAATACGTAGTATCACTAACATCATAAGTGTAGCGAAACTATGACACCATTGATAAAAGTGTTATATTGTTATATGTATATGCATTGGTGAGCAATATAACGCGTATATAACACATTTTAAAAATCCCTACTCACAATACAAGTGTTGTGATAAACATTCGTAGCGGCGCCTTTATCATTTTTTAACAAAGATTATTGCCGTGTTACTATTACACATCAGTTGCATTTAGTTATTAACATCTTTATTATACAGGCATTTGATATTTATATTGTTTATTTCAGGCTATTATATGTATATAGAATCCAGCAAATGGAACATGTTAGATCAGGCGACGCTTGAAAGCCCAGTGTTTCCATCAGTTCCAAAGAATACTAACTCAAGGTGTATGGTACGTTGGATTCATTATGTTTTAACTTACTTTAACATGCTTTAGGCTCCGTTAAATAGATTCGCCAAGTATTACTATGTTATATTAAGTGCTTTCTTTGCTGTCAAAAATTGTGTGTACAAAATATAAGATATTTTATCCACACATTTAAGTTCCGATTTTACTACCACATGATGGGACGAACCGTTGGCGAACTGACAATTAAACTATTGGACTTATGTTCACCTCAAGTGCACAACAGAATACCAACTCGTGTATGGCACAAAGAAGGTCAACAAGGAAAAAGCTGGTTATATGCAGAAGTGCCCATTACAAATATGACGTCGAGGTAATAGAAAAGGTTTATTTAATCTTACCAAAAGACAATCGACACACATTGCCGTTGAACAAAAAACAATAAACGTTTATTGAATACAACCACAATAGTATCTTGTGGCATATTTATCGATCATGGAGTGCTTGTTTATTAACAAAAATGTTTATGGGCGATACAGAAACTTTCTGAAATATATATTTGAACCTCAATTAAAGTGTAATTTCCCCACTCGTATTTTAAAGATGGTCCAACTTTTGGTTACGTTGATAATGTTACTGTGAATTTTATACATGCATATTAAAAAAATTGAACATGGACTAAGTCGATTTCGTATTTTTTTTTACTTTGATATTTATAACATAAATGTTAATTTTATCTCAGTTCTCCAAATGTATTAAGAGGAAGACGTTTATTTTTGTGTATTATATTTGTCTTGGGCTTGTTTTGATGGTCTATAAAAACACGATGAATTATGATAAAACACTGAAAGAGAATAGTTGATTGTCCGTATTTTGTCTTAGGTTAATTTGTATGCCCACGTGTCTTAATGCACATTGTTACACACCTGTGACATACAATTCATTGTCATTCTTAGGTATGCAGTTCACATATCAGGAACTGGTGGTTTTCAAAATCAAGGTGACATTGCCATAGACGACTTATCGTTAAGCCCTGGTTGCTTTGGTAATATTTTTGTTATCTAAAACTTACGTGTGCGATGCATAGCGTACTACTACTCCGATTCTACTTTATTTTTGATTTATACGAACAAAGATTATAAACAAATAACACTTGTTGTGGTCTCATATTATATGTTTCATGAGAGTTAAATTTATGACACTTTCTTTACGTCAAATTCTTTACATTTTTGTAAAATTGCATTTTACTATACGGATGGTAAAGTTGAATAATGAGTAACTAACATATAACTGATATCTACTTGGATTTATGAATTTAATTTATAATGAGGTTCATATATACCATATTTAAGTGTATGTACTGCTTGCTGTATCAGTTCTTAAAAGATCGATGTTCTAAAATGTGTTTTAACTCATCATTTCCAGGCATTGACTTTCAGTCCGATCCTGTCAAAGACATTTCTGAAGATCGCGAAATAATTACGATTCAGGAATTTACCAAAGATGTTAAATTCCACTGTCAGATTCTAAAAGGTAACAAAACAAAACTGTCAATGCTATGTGACTCTGTAAACATATCAATAAACAGCAATGATTAATTGAAAGCTCCTTTTTTAAATGAGATTACGCGACAAACACACGGGAAAATCAGGGCGACACTTTCCCGATAGTTTGGAATTGTTTTAATGAAGTAAGGTCTTAATCCAAATCCAGTTTAATCGGAAATCGTCAATGTTTAGCCCCTGCTAGTTGGAAATGAGGATTATGGGCGATAGTTTACGCATATCCGCAAATGTATCTTTCTTTATTCTTCATGCTCTAGGTAATTTCGTTGGTGTTTAGCATTTTGTCGCCAATGCTATATTAGTATGAGACTATTTATTAATAATATATGAAATGACACGTGCTGCAGATTTTTATTAACGTTGTCTTATTATTTGCTGGCTGTTTTTAGATAATCCTCCATCAAGTGTCAAGGCCCCTAATGAGACGTCCACATCGGATTCTACGAAAGGAAAACTTAAAGGCAGTATTCGTATTGTCTGCGCTTTTAGAACTACAAACTGACTGATATGTTTGTCTTTGCGGGCATGCACACCTTAGCACATACTTACCTCCACATAAATTCTTTATATCAGTTATTTTGAAAGTGCATTGTGTTTATGTCAATAAAAAGTATTTCATTTTATCTTACATATTCGAAATTGTTCGTTTAGATTTTAATATAAACAGTCAACTATTGGCACGAACTTAATATACATACTTGTTTTTCTTTAGTCGGATCACGGGCTTTACCTTGTACAGAATCAATTCGATAACCTATTATCGTGCTGGTTATATGTGTATTAATTTAAATGCATTGTGATTTTTATTCATGCTGGGTTAATTGCAAACACATTTCTTAAAACTAGTTTTGTGTCTTAGGTTTGAGAAGTTGGATTACATTTTAGGATAGTTTTAGGATCAAAAGCTAGAACTCAAAATCGCTGATTGTTATACTGGCAAAGTTTTTTTCCAATCATGCATTCAATACGGTAAAATAGTGCAATCTAATTTTAAATATTGATATTTTTAGACAATACGACAGTTCCTGGGGCAACCGTGTATATTTCCGAAAATAATGGAAAGATCGGGACAGTCTACATTGCGGTCATCACAGTGTCTGGCATCGCAATTTCTTTCATTTTGTGCGCTGCCTTTCTCTGTTTCTGTAAGTATTAATATTGAATATGTATGTCCAAGATACCATTGTCACAACCATACTACCACACACATGAATATATGCAGCGTATCTAGCTTGGCAATGTCCGATGTTTTGTTTCTTGTTTTGTTTATGTCTACGCTTTATTTTTCTCTGATTAGGTGGTGTTTAATGTTTATATCAAGTGTTTCTCTAATACATCAAATTGTAAATTCAAATGTTTTTTTTTCACACACAGAACGTCAATTTCATAATATGTTTTGCAGAATATATTATATATAAGCTATTTGTAAAATATTCCGTTGATTATAGAAGTGAGTTTTGATCGAAGTAATGTGCTGAAATTTTGCTTGGATGAACCTTAAGTGATTACCAATCTTGGACTGTGCAATAAGTTATAACTAATATCATGACATCGAAACACAGAGTTGCCCCGTTTATTGTTAAACATTAATTGCAGCATTTCGACAACGGAAAGCACACTGCGAACAAAACTCTCACCTAGAAATGGTGACGACCCCCTCGGATGAAAATAATCCCGCAAGCTCAGCCGTTCAGGCGGCCAATTTTGATATGCAGCTTCGTTGTGCCGTCACGGAACTTAATCCAAATTACGACTTCATTACTGCCAAATATCCCGAGCAGCAGCTGAGGGAGATTCCGAGAAATAAACTGAAATTGATACGGTAAAGTGGCGATTGAAATAGTCATCAAGTAACATTGTGCTTTAATGAGTCGTGCTGTGGGAGAATACGATATTATGCTGTTTCTATATTTGTAATTTATTTCTCTTTTTTTATTTTCAAGCAAAATACTGAATTGTTATTGACATTCGTGTTTTTATTGCCTATCGCCCGATTAAATTGAACCAATACGTGTATTGGTAAAAACAACAATTAAGCTTATTGGCAATAACTTTTACATGTTATGTATTGGTAATTCTTTACTGAAATACGGGGTACAAATAATTATCAGTAATTATGATGCAATATCTGCATCATATAATCAGTCCATATATATTTTCTTTTTTATAATAACATATTGAGGAAAACATATGTTATACCAAACTTACATGTGCTAGTATTCAAGTATTCGTCGTTAAGGTGGTGAGCAAGCTATTATGTTACATAAGAGCCAGAGTTTTGACTTTGAGATTAACATTTAAAGACATAGGCATTTGTTCTCAAGAAGTCGTAACATTTAAAACCCCTGTCCATTCAGTCGTTACATTTAAAAACACTTTCAATTCAAATATTTTGACATGATAATAAAGTGTAGTAATTACGAGGTATACATGATCAAATTGAGGTACATAAAGTCAATACGTTCGAAGATAAGCAATAAAATCATTATATATATACATTCAAAAAATGTATCAATTAGGAGAGTACACGTATATCAACTTTTGGAATGCTCTGTTATGTTATTTAAGACTACTTGGGCAAGGCGCCTTTGGAGAAGTGTACGAAGGGACATTGAAAAACATGTGTGCTAACGTCAGTGAATTATCAGTTGCAGTGAAAGTAAGTAACCTGTTGCCAGTGGTAAGCGCCATTATTTATATTTGATACTGTGTCATTATTGAATTCAAACATATTCATTATTATTTCGACTATTAGTATTATATCATTATGTTTATATGTGTATTCCATTTTTATGTGAAACTAAGTGTGAAATTTTGGAAATCAGATATGTTCAAAATAATAAATGCAACACTTCTTAGGTTTGCTATCTAATGCATAGAACTGTGTGTTGAAATTGTGAGGGATTTTAATTTAAACATAATACATTTGCCAGTGTGAATAGAAAAAAGAAGGATATTTTAAGTGTACTTTCAGATGAATACGGCATAGAAACAAACATTAAAAGGTGCATACAATTATACAGACATGTAAATTGTTCAGTGGGTTAAGACAAACAATGATGTATTCATTATAATACCTGATAGCAAATACATAGAGAAACAATAATACGTGCTTATAATTATGACACGAAGACTCTAAATTTTATTGTGATTAGGTGATAGTACTCTTTAAATAGCCTTTATAAAAAGTTATTAAAGCAAAACAATAACTACCACAATCACCTACTAAATTTTAGTGTTTGAGACAATTGTATTAAAAAGTTGTCATTCACGATCAAATGATTCTTAATTGTTTTATTAATGTGGTATTTTTCTCATATTATCATATTCTAACTTTATATATTTCTTGTCTCATGCTATGCTAGGAATGCATGTATTCATTTAACATGTGTTTATAAGTATAACTTAGTAAACAAAATAAAATTATTTATGGCATTATCAGACTGCGTTAAAATTTCAAAGGATTTTAATGTAATGAGAAGATTTTCCTGGTAACATTTCAGCAATAATTGCTTTAGATAGATGACAATCCTAGAATAAATGTTCGAAATGCTCATCAGGTTGTTCGCAAAACGAAGATAATGGATAAACCGTACTTTTCAAAAGACATTTTGTGCCAAGTATCCTGGGAATTATTATGTTTTGCAACCACTGAACCCTTACAGCTTTTGTTATTAAAAAGGGTTGCTCAATGATGCAATTCAATGCTTTGTTTTTTTTTTATGTGGGCGTTGAGTTTAGTAGGCCACTTTGCTTTTACTGATTTTTTATTACTTTATTTAGAATCTTGTATAGTTTATTTTGCTACAGATTATCCATTAGTATAAGCTGAAATAATGGGGACAAAAGGATTTGATAATTTGCTTGGTGGAACAAAATATACAACTTTGTTTTACAAATTTATCTATTTCTCTTATTAATACGGAAGAGGTTGAACCGTCTTATTTAAGGTATAGAAATTAACAACAACAGTATGCATTAACATTTTAATGCCCTGTACGAGGTATTATATTTTACAAGACACCAATACCTTATATATTTAATAATAAACTAATGCAGCATATATTAGCGTCAGCAAAGCATACTTTAGTTAAAAGTAGTGTCGATTTTTTTTTGGCATATGTATTATGCCTGTCATAATTTCTGCGTCGAAATGCAAAGCTCCTTGGCATTTTACTTAATTCCGTTTATTCTGAAACATGATCAGTTTGTATGAAGAACTATTTGGCATATTTTACTCATCACTATTTCATTTGTAACGATTTGCATTTAAAAACTTTAATGTTGGAAAACTCTTCAGGCAAACCTAACTTCTACTTTACCGAACGATGGGTACGGGAAAAGTGTGAATATGTAGAGACTTTTTCCAGATGTATCACAAATACAGTATTGCTATTAACAATAACAAGTTTCCAGGTATACTGACCGAGAACTATTCACATGCTGAGTACAGTACGTGTTTATGTATGGTAGCAAAATAGTTACTTACATGACTTTAGTATATAAAATACACGTGTGTTAGTAACTTAAATAAATAAATCATGCTATGTAACATATTGGTCGATATGAATCTCGTATTGCATCGTTTAAGACATGGTTAATTTTTTATTTATTTTTAACATTTAAAAGGTATTCTATATGTTTCTATTTGTTTATTTTCAAAGTAATTAAATGTATAGATCATATTTGGTAAAATATGTTTCGTTATAGACGCTGCCAGCATTGAGTACCCAACAAGCGGAAACAGATTTTATGATGGAAGCTGTGATTATAAGGTAGACCTTATGAGATTGGTAATACTTTAGCAGCATGTAGAACGATCCGCGTACACAACTTTTTACAAGTTTAAATATAGTTTTTTTCCGGGTCATCAATGTGAGCAAAAATAAAAATCGCCGTATGCTGTGTTACAATTTACGATATCAAAGCAATTTTGAATTACTAGTATATGTATAGATGTTTGAAATGCTTTGTTAACAATGCACCTTACCGTTTATATACTGGAATGTAATACAAACTAGCATTTTCTTCATTCTATTTATCGCAGCAAGTTTATGCACAAGAACGTGGTGAAGTGCCTAGGGGTTTGCTTTGAGGAACACCCAAGGTATATCATTCTAGAACTCCTAGAAGGGGGTGATCTCAAAACATTCCTTAGGGACTCTAGGCCAAAAACGGTGAGTTATTGTTACGCGTAAACAGGTTTTTGTATATAAATATTTGTTTGCGATTAAAATTTGCGACATATGATTTCATATTTATTTGAATCTTTGTTTATTTTTACCGGTAATATGTGAACAAACATTAATAGTGTAGAAGGAATAATAACCGTATGATATTTTTACTAGGATGCAAGTATATTACTATAAATGACAGTTTAACAGTATACATAAAAACGTGTTTGTGTACGTTTGCGTTACCTTAAAGATTACGTTTTTACTAAGAAATATGTGTTGTTTTTGAAAATAAAAATTGAACATTAAATTGACTTAACTTTCAGGACCAACATTACTTCCTTAGTATGAAGGAACTCGTCCATCTTTCGTTAGATGTCGCTAACGGATGTCGTCATCTAGAAGAAAAACACTTCGTACACAGGTTGGAAATCAAAACAACGCAAATTGTTGCAATTATTGTGAAAGTTATACTGCACTAAATAACAATTACAATTATATAAGAGGCATGATAGTACTAACATTGTTTGATGTCTTTTGCACAGAGATATAGCGGCAAGAAACTGCTTGTTAACAACACGTGGAGAAGGTCGTATTGCAAAAATAGCAGACTTCGGAATGTCTAGAGATATCTACAGGTATTAAGTACACAACGTATCTACTGTGATTTTTTGTACACACACAATTGCAACTGGTGAAAAACCTAGATTGCCAATATGATTGTATCTGAAATATATTAAAAACCTCGATACCTTGATATTCTGAGTAGAGAAACCTAACTGCAAGTGTATTACCATTTTGTCGTTTGCTGTTGAAGTGCCGACTACTATCGAAAAAGTGGAAAGACAATGCTTCCGATAAAATGGATGCCTCCCGAGGCGTTTCTGGATGGCGTTTTCACCACAAAAACGGATGTTTGGTAAGGTGTTTTAAGAATGATAAGAGCTACAATACAAGATTACGCCTTCTTGCTATTTTCATCAAATAATGTTTTAATATCACGGAAGTAAATCTTTTCAATTAAACTGTACCTCATACATAAATGCTTTCAACAACATTGTATTATAATAGTATTTCTGGATGTGAATGTTTTTATTTCGTATTGGCTTTTAATGAGCCATCATACACTAATTGAGTCTACTCAGGCACCGTTATACTTTTGTTTCAAGGTCATTCGGTGTTTTGCTGTGGGAGATGTTTACGTTGGGATACATGCCATATCCTGGGCAGACGAACAGTGATGTCATGCAATTTGTGTCGTCTGGTGGCCGCCTGGATCCGCCAGAGAAATGCCCAGCTCGACTGTTAGTATTTGGCCTAAATATAGATTAAGATACTATTTATAAACATATTTAGATCAAACTCGTATTAACAAAACAATTACCTATTAATGTAGAATATGTCGAAAAAATTACTAAGATTTAAAAACGAATAATATAGTGTAGCTGATTCGTTTGCAATTTATAAAAAAAACTATCGTAAGCATATTCTTATATGATTTTTTTTACGTTATTTCAAAGCATATTTGTTATTTTTCGCTAGCAATCACGTGCAATTGCTTTAAGTGGTAATGTTATGATATCTTAAGTCCATGCCTTTCTCTCTGTATTTATTGTTAACAATTTTCAGAAACAAGATCATGATTCTCTGTTGGAACTCTATAGCCGATATTCGACCGACGTTTTCAGAAATAATTGAGCTTTTGGATATGTGCCTTCAGGTAATTCTTTATAGTTATAAAACGAGATGTCTAAAACTACAATGGCCTATAACAAAAAAAAAACGTTTGAAGTTAAAATTGATTGTTTGTGTTACTTAATGATCAAACAATAAAACGTAACGATGATAATAAACGACACAAACATATTTTGGTCACCCGATTCTTTTCTATCTATTAAGAACACACATCAGGAAACTAAACATTCTCGGACATCATCGCGATCTAATATAGTTTTTATTAGTTTATGTCATAAAAAATATAATATAGTATACGTTCCATGAATAAACGCCCAACCATGAGATGCAGAGCGATAATCTTGTAAATAGTTTTTCTGATGACATATTTGAAAATGAAAAGGAATTTTGTTGATATTCATTTCATATTAATTAAAAATTTTAGTTTGAGTTTTCTGATAGAGTGCAAAAAACATGCAGTAGCAGACTAACAGCATTATTATTTATTGGAAAATATCAACTTCGTACATAACGTTTCGTTTGTTTCGGTATAATAATGACGGATATTGTCTAAGGATGGTTCTTGCAACACTTTATAATAAACGATAAACTAAAAGGCTACGCTCAATAACACTTAACTAAAACGGGACGTTTACTTGTGTTAAAGAAGCTGCAATTTATTCATACAATGAACGTGTTATAATAAATGTAAGTTTTAAAAAATGCGTAGTGTTCGTCATTTTACAAATGAAAACACTCGTAAACCTCCCCATACACTGAAATCATTGATTTCGACACAACAGCATACTGACATAAAGGCTCGTGAAAAAAGTCAGTATATTTATGTTTGTTTAAAATAGATTTAAATAGCCATATATAGTATATAGTCGCTTTGGTAACTTAATTATGCCCTCGGATCGAAAGATCGGAGGTATATTGTTTTTGGCCTGTCTGTCATTGTATGTGTCTGTGTGTGTCCCAAAACTTCAACCAAAACTTTAACCTTCTTCATAACTTTTGCAATATTGAACATAGCGACTTGATATTTGGCATGCATGTGTATCTAATAGAGCTGCACAGTTTTGAGTGGTGAAAGGTCAAGTTCATCCTTCAAAGTCAAAGGTAAAAAAAATATTCAAAGCGGCGCATTAGGACGCATTGTGTTTCTGACAAACACATCTCTTGTTGTTTTTTTTATGTTTTTCATCAAAATATGTGTATAACATAATTAATAGTTATAAGTCTGTTTTTCGTGATTTGTACTTAAACAATATTTTGCATACAATTTCCAAACATTTAAAATTTAACATTTCAGTTTGTCAGCTGCTCAAATGAATCTTTGTGACGGCAAAATTTAACGATTGAAGTATTGTATCAGCATAAGTCAGAACGTAATTTGTATTCGCTAAAACAACATTATTTATGTAAGCCCCATACCCTGTACTGACTGACAGTCGGACCCTAATTCATCTTTGTTGAATGTGTCCTTATTTTTGTATGTTAATGTAAATTTTTACATACTTTTGTTTATATTGTTTGTGTTATTATCAACTAATTATAAGTTTTAATTACAAGTTGAATGCTAATAGATGCCGATTAATCTGTCTTCAGTGTTTAATATGCTATACAAACAATAACTTATTACACCATGGACGCTTTTTCATTTGTTTTTCTAAGATTGAAACAATTGTCAAAAGCTTTTTCTTTTACGCGAAAACAGGCCTTCCTAGTCTCAACGATTATGTCGTATTGATAAAAGATCATGATACGCGTATTTATGACCTTTAGTCTGCCAGAACCATCATATTTATTTAAAATAAAAAGCATTATCGCGATATTTCTTTATTTTATGTCTCGCTAGTCGATCAATATGAATGTATACGTTTCGTTTGTTGCGATTCATCTTGGGCTCAAAAAGAAGTGTGCGTATCTAAATAAGCACGACCATTGTTTCGTTTAATGAAAAGTTCATGTTGAAATAAGGTGTAAATATAAATGACATGTTATTTACTATACCTGGGTTATACATATAAGTCAACACAATATAGCTGAAACATGGAATATGGGACAAACCAAAAGACATACGTTACTGCATGTTACATACATGATTTAGCTTTCAAATAAATCTGTATTGTGAAAAAAACTTAAATACGCACTCAAACCATTGTTGCTACTGGTGTAATAAGTGTGTTTAAGATTTATAAGCACACAAATCATTATAGCATTGTTAATTCATCTAAAAGTGTTTCTCATTACCAGCATTTTATTGTTTTAAGGATGACGAGGTGCTGAACGCTCCCGTGGGACTCTGTCACTTTGCAATGGCGGAAAGTTTCAAGGACGCTTCAACGTTGGCCAAGTCATCATCATACGACGCAGACAATCAAGAGATCGATAATACGCTTCATTCCCCGTCCCCGTCATCCGCAGCCGAGTTCAGGCCTCATTTCGAGTCACAAAGTCGAGAACCGTTGTTAATGGCTTCTCCAGACCAGTAGGGTGTCCGTAACAGTATTCATACACAAAATTGGAACTTGATTTGTGAGTACTGATGTTCACATAATACGGTATTGAGATATTCACTGACAATTCGTGATATCCAGTGTAAGCAGTATTAATGCTGGTGATTTGGATTCTTAATCTACATGAAAATACAATGGTGCGAATGAGCTTAAGGTAGTGCACCTCTAATGGGCACATATCCAAATATAATCTAATTAATTATTTTCTTAATCAGCATCATTTCACTGAACTACATGCAAATTTGTAAGTAGGCTTTCCATGCTTTTTAAAAAAATATACCGATTTTTTCAAAACCACCCCCACGCTCGGCTTTTGTCCAATTTATTTTCACCCCTGGGGTATATAAAAGTTCCATAATTCATTCAAATTTCCAAATATGGGCATGCAGTTGGTGTGTACAGATGCTGTAAAGGTGTTTAAAGTTTAAACAAGATGAAATAAGTATTCTTTTACAGACATTTATTTTTTACAATTTTTTATCTATGGAAGAGCACCATGAAATGTAAGTGATTTCAGCCAAGTAAAAATTGGGTCGGTTAAAAACAAAGTGTCATAAAATTCAAAATAGTATCATTTAAGTCATATTTTAAACTTAGTTTTTACAGAAACACTATATACAGCAAAAATACCAAGAACTAGACAGATTTACCGTTTACTTTTTGAAATAAAAATAAAAATGCAACATGCATGGTTCGTATTTTCAACAGTAAATCACCCAATTTCGCCATAACGTTGTTTTAATTTTAATAATTGAAAAATGTGCATAAAAATTGCAACATATTTAACAATAAATATAGCTTATATGCCATATTAAATCAAATTACGTTAGAAAATAAATAAAACGCGTCGCAAAAAAGTATACGTCGTCGGCAGGATTCGAACCTGCGCGGGAATATCCCAAAAGATTTCTAGTCTATCGCCTTAACCACTAGGCTACGGCACCTAATAGTAGGCTCTTCAACCTTCGAAGAAATCGCGGGAAATCATTAGAGGTGCACTACCTTAATTGACTCATTGACTACACTGTGATTTAAAAAAACAACAGTTTTGCTTGTAAACGCAATTTATCTTTATCATTCCGTAACTGTAACGTTATCATGCAGAAATACGAAACGGATCGCACATTTGCAATTTTTTTTAATGTGACCTAATAAATATAAACACACTCATGTCTTGCAAGATGTGCCACACATTTAGAGTAAAGGTTTTAGCTATATCAGCACCTTCGCATGACATGCTCTAGAAAACAGCCTTGGACGTTAGGAGAACCACCACTATTTGGAAGCAACTGGAGTAAATATGAGACAGCGTAAGATAGGTTGAGAAAACAATTAAGTTTATATGAGTATTCACTGATTGCAATTAAATTATGAAAGAATCACTTTAAGTATTGTGCATGGTATGCTGAGACGATTTGCAAAGTGCTGATCAGTGCTCTTTCAAGCGCTTTGCCATGTTTATATTTAAATTGCATATATTTGTCAGCAGTGTTTATAGAAAAGGACAAACGCGTTTAAAGCTTCAAATATATTGTGTGCAATGTGGGTCATAACCACGAATTAATTTCTTCAAGACGAAGTATTGTTGTTGCTTTTGTCAAACGAATTTGCTCAACATGCGTGTGCCATACACGATAGGGGTGTGTTACTTGTTTAACATTCCTATTGTTTGATATCATAAAGCATGACATGTGTTTTATATTATTTTTTTCAAGAATATATTTCTTTTTCGTTGATTAATACGCATCATTGGTGATAATAGATACAATACTTGTATTATTTGTTAGCATAAATTAATACAAATGGCTGCCACATTGCACGTGACAATGTTACGTTAACATAGTAATGTATATACTATTTAATCTACACAAGTTATTGTCTCTTGTCTCTCTATCATGCTCAGTATTCTTTTACTCCCAATATTATCCATTAGTAGTATTATTCAGTGTGCTATTTTTGCTGTATTTTAACATTTGTCAGTTTGAATATTCTTAAAGGAAAGTTGAGGTGTTTGTTGAATTGATCATAATAAAATTGCTTGTGTTTACAGTGTTATCTTTTCACCCCATTAGTTTCAAAATACATACAACTTAAATTGATGACATTTAAGGCTAATAGTGTGAACTTTAAGACAAACGAACATCATATTATGCTTTTTGTTTAAACGCGAACGAATTCGGTAGTTTATTTATCGACTATACGGGCGGTTATATAATTTGTTATGTAAATAACAAACGTAATACTTTAAAAAATGCAACGGAAACAGGCACGTTCAATTAGAATTCTGTAAATTATTTATTTGATTTTGTAAATTTTGTATTTTCGCGAACGCGTTTTTGCAATTAGCTTTGTGAATAAGTGGATGCTATTAATTAAATGAGGGCTAGAAATCCTGAGTTAAAAATTGAAAATGCCGCGTTTCGTCTTACATCCATATCGCTTGCTATAGAGCTTCGATAATTGAACAGACGATGTCCATAAACGCAAACAATAAACCAAATTGCTTATTCAGTACTTCTACAATATTTGTGCAATCGTAATAAGGTTTATGCTACATGATTTAACTATTGGTTCTTAAAAAAAGAGTGGTCAATATAATGAAGTACTATAGATATATGTCCGAACATATAATATAGTACAACTGTATTTTTTGCAGTAAATGTAAACACTTGTGTCTTAACAACAACATTTTAAATAGTCATTTTCATAACAATTTACTTATTTATATTTACATTTTGTGTGCGTCTATTGCGCTCATATAGTGATTATTGTAAGATTTAGATAAATGTTTCAAAAACGGTGTTTTACCCATGAATGTGAATATTTAATGTATACTTGTTTTTCTTGTGTCGAAGTTTGTAAAATGTACCATTTTGATGGAGAATGAACATATTTCCGAAAACAGATAGTACGCTTTCTGTGCAGAGTATAACTGGTGGTTAATTTGGCGTATATGAACACAGTTGGGTGGTCATTTCCTTTTGCATTGGGAAAAATGTTAAGAGGTTAAACACAAAATCAATAATGCGTTATGACAAGAGTTAACTGAATGCTATTCACTAATAAAGGCATATTTATATTTACCTCGTAACATGTAGGAATAATTAGATCGATATATTACAATAACTTGACAAGCTTGCTCCTAAGATATATAATGAGTTAAATCCTTTTGCCATGAAAGAACAGTGTCTATGTATAAATCGTTTTGTATGGTGTTTCTGTTTTTCAGTCACAATTAAACTGGAATTGTCTAAATCAATGTTGATTTGCAAATACTGTTTTCTTTAACTACTAATGTACAAAAACGTAAATAAATATACACTCCATTTTATTATTAATAACTATTTTTAAGTTGAAATTAACTTAATTGCTTGTTATGCGAACACTATTATATTGTGTTTTCGGAAAAAAATGTACAATAAGATTATTATTTTTTGTTTCAAACACGTTGATAGAAAAGCTAGAAATTCCTTTAAATATGATTTTGCCAAAAACACTAACAATATAATAAACAATTGTTTTTAAAAGGTTATATGATTCACTTTAGTCTCGGTTCTCTTTTGATCATATAGATCTTATTAAATATTTACTAGTCACCAAACATACACAGATTGGTAAAACAACCACTGTTTATACATAATTGCCGTCGGACCTGAATCCCAACATATTAACAGTATCATTTACCGATAAGTATTTCCAGAAATTCAACATTGTAATGAAAAAAACCCAGAACATTTAATACGAATCTTTGTACACTCTTAAATAAACAATCAATACAATTATGAATTTAAATACATTACGCGACCATTAAATACGTGTTATAATCATGCAGATTGAATGTCAAATTGATCCACATACCTGCATATACAATGCTGTTTATATTTTAAAAAGAACTCAAGCATGCATCTTCCATAGACATTGTATTCGAAAATTCAAATAACAGAAATGAAAAAATTGTATTACTTGAAAACAAAGGAAAACATTTGATTCTGCAGATGAAATAAATGACATTTTGATTTTAATTTGTATAGAATTACCAAAGCATTTAACGATGTCATTAAAACCGGATGGAATTGATGACTGTTATAACAATTATAAAAAATATTGTTTATAGCTAAATAACATTATGCGTTAATAGTGTTGTTTAGATACATTACAAGAAATTACGCGGAAATCGACAATACAGTAACACATGACGTAAACTTCTGCGTGGATGGAAATTGCTGTCGGACACTTGGCTGTGTGCATGTGTTGTTAGTAAACGTACGTGTGTGGAATTTGTTAAACGATATGATTTAGTTGAAGCCGACTTTTAAACGCAGAAATATGAGCAAATCATGAGCAAACATGATTCAATTAACTCATTGAACAGGCTGAATAAATACAAGAATTTTGATAAGTAACTTTAATTAAAAAGACAAACAACTTCAACTGTGAGCGTTCATTAAATTCAGTATATCGTTAACTGACCTTCATCCACTATTTGATGTTGTAAACCTTGGTCTAAATGAACAGCAACACAAAATGTTCATGTTTTTAGGTACCGACATACATTTACTATAATTAAAAAATAACTAGAATATTGTAAACAGGTTTATAAACTCTATCCATACTATTTTATTGCAAAGGATTTCCTTTTACAACTCAATAAATATGTCAGCATTTTCGTCCTTATCACTACATGTAGCGATTTAAAGCAGACGTCAAAATGGCGGTAATCTCGGATATGAGCATAATATCATGCGTGCGTTTTCGTATTTTTGGCCATTGTGCTGAAGCATGATCTTGATCGATGCTTTGTAATTTAAACAACAAATAAATTCTGAAATAATTGTACGATGTGTTTTCCAAAAGTTCGAAGATTTTCGCTATAATTTTCATTCGGTAACATAAATGGATAGACAAATTGCATGATAAGAATATTTCGTCTTTTCCAAATCTACTCTCCAAATATAATAGAAATACATTAAACAATACATATATTAAAGATATTTAAACATGTGCAGAATGCGCATACCGACGCTAGTGTAACGTTTCTGTTTAACGTCAATGACGTTATGAAGTTAAAAACTGTCAAATCTTTTCCACATAATCACCTCCAACGCGAATGCACTTTATGTGTAGGGAAATGCACTTGTCAAAAGTGTCTCTATACCAGTCAGCGTCAAAAAACGACACGATTCTCTGTGCTGCAACTGTAAGTTCCTGTTTACTTGCAAAGCGAATACCGCGCACCTGTGATTTCACTTCCGGGAAGACGCGGAAGTCCATAGGGGCCAAATCCGGGCTGTAAGGAGGATGGCTGAGGCGCTGAAACCCAATTACATCTATCTAAAGTTCCGTTGACTGGGCTTTGTGCGCGGGTGCATTGTCTCTTTTTTCCTAAGAGCATTCATGAAATCGCGGCGAATTACCTGCAGTAGACAAATCTAAGAATTTTAAGTTTCATGTATCTTTTTTAAATTGTACTTATTTTATTTTCTATTTCGAATACGAATAATTTCAAGCAATAACATAATTGTCAAAATAACAATACATACTTAAATAACGAATTTTTCATTACCGTTTGATTATATGTAGCATTTATCGTCTGACCATTTGGCACCTGGTGGATGAGCAACATTCCCCGTCTATCCACGAAGAAGATAAACATATGTTTTCCACCAGATTTCATGACCCGAGCTTTCTTCGGCGGATGACTTGCTGCTGTTTTCCACACTGAGGATTGTGCTTTCGTCTCCGGATCATAGTGCCATAAACACGTCTCATCGAGTGTGACACTATGGTCCAAAAAGCGTTCTCCTTCTTCATGGCATCTTCTGAAAAACTCTTCTGAGCACTTTATGCTTTTCACTCTTTCTTCTTCAGAGAGATGTTTTGGAACCCATAGAGCACTAACCCTGCGCATTTTGAAATCCTCGGTTAATATTCTGTAAACCTTTGAAGTGCCAATTCCAAGCTCTTCCGCGATATATCACACCGTTAAACGCCTATCTCTTTTAATCAAGTGTCTAACTTTGTCCGTCATGGTTTGTTTACCTTACGCCGGCCTACCACTTCGGTCATAATCTTCTACCGATCCACGTTCCTTTTTTAAATCTATCGTGCCTTTTGAATACCAAGGATATTGAACAGTTGAATTGTTTCGACTTTTCAATTTCTGTAAACATTTCGATCGGTATGTAGCCCAATGAGTGACAAAACTTAATCAACGTGCGTCGTTCAAAGTTGTCAACAGACGTCATGAATTCGTTACGTTAACTGCTGTCGTTTTTAAATAACAATATGAAACTAAAATGTATAATGTAAATAGTGAGAACAACAAATATAAGAATCTCTGGTTCACATATATGCTGATAGTCTTGTTTAACAATTTATGTAAAAACTTTGCATCCATTGTGGTTAAATTCTTTTTTTTTGTAAGTGTGTCGCATATTTTGTGAATAACGGAATACCATAAACGTAGACAAAGTCAAATTTATTGTTTCTATGCGTTTTATGTTTGCTTATTTAGTTTTAACACAACGTAAAATATCCTGAAAATCATTCAAGTAACGTGCGGCGCAGTCGCTGGGCGCCGCCCCGCGACAATAACAAATGATATGCTTTCTATCCAACTATGGGCGTGAGACCAATTTAACTAAAACAGATATAAAAAAAAGAACCTTTGATTGTTACGTGTGCAATTCTGACTGGTTATAAGTATTTGTCTCCGCACGTGCTAATTGTTGATTGGTTGAGTCGCTAAATGTACTTATTCGATGCCACTCCCAGGAAGTGGCGTGACAAAATCACATTTTAACATATTATTATGGTATAATTAATCAAAATTCTATTATTCAACTTAACAATTATATTCTTTATAATTAAACATATATTAATAATTTCCAAAATTCAAGTATTCTAGTATTAATAATTTTCAATGAAAGAGTTATTAATGATTTCCAATTTATATATTAACTTTCATTTATAGTTGTAATATTCATCAATAATATTCATAACGGTACAAGTAGTATTTCGAATAACACTCATTGCATTGTAAATAATCATCGAATCGTAATAAAAGCTATGCAACCGGAATAAAGTCGTGTTTTTGAAAAAAACAACAACACACTTCTAGAATGTAATCTGGTACGAAAACATATACAACATGATTGTTTTCCCTAACTTCCCTTCCTTATCCTACTAACTAACTACCATCCGACCATGTGTCTGGAGGGAAACTTGATTACTTCAATTACGCCGTAAATACGAACCTGTACATTCAAGATGGTATTCACTGTGGCCTATTTGTTTTGCATTTGACATTAAAATGAGACATGTTACTTTTTGTTGCCACGAATATTTTGATCGCCACTCATTAATTTATTTGCAAAATCAATTAATTGACTTAACCTATCATAAAACACTGCTAGTAAAAAAATATAATTAAATCATTTATTTAGACGTGTATATATTCATACAATAATAAATGACTCTTTAATACAGTTGATTGATTGACACAAACCTTTCAATTCTGCAGTTTAAAATGCATTGTTTAATATAAGCCTGATATTTATGTTCATGTTTTGTCGTAATCATCTACGAATTTAGGTTTACTTCATTGTAGTGCCCTTTCAACAGCTGCAACGCTCCTATTTAATGCAAAACACATTAACATTATATTTCATAGTGCAAACACAGGTACTCAAGACCGCGAAATTTCATTCTGGAAGCCTATGTCTGGTTGCCAAATTATTCAGTAGATGTTTATTTTACTCAATGTTTTTCATTCAATTTTTATTATCAGTTTCAAAATAATAAATAATATTGCATTACGAAAATTAAGATGTTTTTATGTCCACTATCTAAAACAGTTGCCGTTATTCAATCTAATAATGTGTGTGTTTTGTTTGAATCTAAATGAACATTTGTCTATAAACCTTACCTCGCACATGTGTTTTTAAGGTGGGGGATACATTCAATAAAATTATTCTTAGAGTTAAGATAACTCATTCGTAATCATCTGTAGTATACACCAATAATTGATTGAGTTAAATTTAAATTGATTGTAAATGATTTGCTCCCCATTTTCATGCATGATTTATTGAAATAACACCCTATCTGATAAATGGTTGGAGACTCGCGAAGTTTAGTTCCACCATTTAGGTTATTTTCATGACGCAATGTCAAGTTTTAACTTTTGATTGTTTAAATTTTAAGATTATTTGTATGCCATATTTGCCATCACCATTTTAGCGGTGTCTTTAGCTATTCACTACATGTACCTTTAATGAAAGAAAATATTTAAAAGACAGTCAATAAAAACACGAGTTTACTAACATAATTACTTTATATCATCAATACAATACAATATAATTTGCTAAAGAAGGACACACTTCAGACAACGGATATCAGAACAATAACCAGGCAATATACACATGCCAACATTTATGTTTATTTGTTCAAAAGGAATTATTCTATAGATTTTTTTTTCAATGTTTCAGTCAACGAAAATCAGACAAAGCAACAAAAAACTCTGTAAACATCCAGATTGATTTATTCTCTATTATCTCTATAATTTATTCTGTATCTCAGAAAAAATTATATATATATATATACATATTTATATTTATTAATTTATATGTTTAAATATGTATGTATATCTTTATGTTTACTCTTAAGATATTCTTGTAACAGTTATTGAAATAAAAAATCACTATATTTTACAAACCATGAACAATTTGTGAACTTAAATATAATGCGTGTTGTAACTGAGGAAAATAATATCGTAAGTAGATCACATAGTAGATATAAAAGATCTGATTGTAAAACAAATACATTTAAGAAACAATGTAGACTGGTTAACTAATGAGTTCTACAATCAAGGTCAAACCTAGTTTACATATAACGTATATTAAGCATGTTTTTTTCAAGATCCATCTGTGCGTTCTGTTTAAGATAACATACGATTCTGGAATTGAAAGGCAATACATTTAAACATCTGGAAATGGCGGACCACCTCTGAAGTCCAACTCAGATACTCAGTACCTATTAAATGTAAGGACCAACTTCAAGATAAAAGGTGAAAAGCACGAGGTTAAATTAAACAATAAGTGAATTATTTCATAAAGGTGTACCAAGATAATACTAATATAGTATAGTATATGTCACTTTTAAAGATATCTTTAACCAAACAGTATCATCGTGTAATAACGGTTTACTGCATAATCTATCACTTTCCAAATATTATAAGCCGGCAACGAATTATTTGTTGTGATTATTCGTACAACTTATGTCTATACGTCGTGTTAAAAACGAATGATTTATTTGTGGAAATATTATAACTAACGTCTGATATAATCACATTGTTTTGCATTTGAATGCTTATAATGTTTTAAACGGTATTTGGTACTGTAATGCGCATATCGCCTGCGAACATTATATATAAACATTTTTCAGTCGTAATAAACAGTTTATACATAAGCAACTTAATTTTAGTGTATTTAATTGTTTCAGAATACAAGTTCCCGCACATCAGGCTATTTAATGTTTCGTTTCCGTGAATTTACTACTAATGCATATTAAAATGGACATTATTGTTTGTAAACGGTATGCACTGTAATGTCCAATAGCACGTTACACGCTTTTAATAATAAACATAGAATGCAATACGATTCCTTAGTTTTGACATAGTTGTCTTGATGCCAATGTACGTCTTGCCAAAATGTATATTTAAAATATTAATTGCTGACATGCATTTGCTGGAAAAAAACAACAACATAATATTGTATTTCGAGAATGTGGATGCATTTCATCGCAATTGCTAAAGGGTTCTGTGTTCCATACTGTTGTGCGTTTTGTCGCTCTGCACATTAACACCAACCTAACATTTATAGCATATGTAAAGAAAACCAAATACAAAAATACTTTTAAAGTTTTATGGGGATTATTTGTGCGTAAGTATAGGCAATATATTAATTATATTTGTTATGTGTACATTTGCTGGTTTAAAATCTATTCGTCAATTATTGTGTTTTAACAAAAGCCTGTTGTGTGAATATTTATTGTTTTTTTGTTTATGATAATTTTACGTAAGCCTGCATATTAGCTGAAGCTTGTTTGTATGCTCGATAATTGTATCTGAACAACGTGGATTTAAATGATCTTAACAAATACTAAGTTCTGAGTTCGTTATTGTACAAGGTGCCCTGTAAACATGTTGGCAAACGTGCAGTTTATATTTTCAACATGATTTTAGATTTTCAGGACTTACCTATAAGCCGGGCCCGTATTCACCAAACAATTCTTAGACTTAAGTCTAAGAATAAAGAATATTCTTTAAATTAATATATTAAAGAATTGCTTATATTTTGAGTGTGACTTGACATTAAACACCTCTATCTTCATCAATTTATGTAGAACAATCTGTTAATGACATAATCAACAGTCGAGGCCTGTATATATTCAAACACTGGACGTATTTTTCTTGGTTCCAAGTCTATTCTTTATTCTTTAGTCTAAGAATGGGTTGGTGAATACGGGCCAAGAGGTTTCAAATCTGCCAAAGAATTGGATTGTAAGATTTTTTAAAATGATTGTTATTGTTACAAAGTTATAATATAACATTACGACTTTTTATCGTTGATTTTCTTAGCAAAGCACAATCCATAGAGCCGCAGTGAGATTGAGAGCTCTAAGTGGACTTAAGATTGGCAGATATAGAAATATTTGTTGCGATGTTTTTCAGCAGCTCATGTTTAATTAGGTATTAGTTGCTTAAATTCTAAAATCAGTTAACCAGACTAGTCAAATAAGCACAAAGTTACTTGTTTTCTATGGATTCCAGTTTTTGGTTTGATATACAAGATATGCGGATAACTTTTAGTGATATGCGCTTATAAAAACACCTATAAACTGTTAGATGCCCATAATATCACTTTAAACTTATTTTTCTACTTCGGTTCCCCAAATGAAGTTTTGTAATAAATATAAAAGAAACATTATGGCTATTAATTAAATATTGTATTAATGTTTTTAAAATTGGCATTTCAGTCTGAATTTGTGTCCACGTGTGTCTCTGTGTATGTTTGTCAGTAGGTTTTCGAATGTCTGTATGTTTACCTGGGTTTATTTTGTTAAACCAAGTTATTGTCTATCAAGAGCAATAATCATTATACTATATTTTTTTTTTAATCTTACATGTATGAAACGTTCAATAACCACATAGTTTGCTACATATGCCTTATCATTTCCTGAGGTAAGGATAGATTCCTTTAGTTTCTAAACTTCAGATAAACGTACAATATTTTAAACAATTGTAAAATTGAGAGACGTATTTTAACAATCGGCATATAAGACATCCTTAAATGTATTGAAAATTCAAATTATTCACAAATTATAAAACCAAGTTATACACAAATTATAAAACCAAGTTATACACAAATTATAAAACCAAGTTATACACAAATTATAAAACCAAGTTATACACAAATTATAAAATGTTTTTGTTTAAGATCATTCAGAGAGGAGAGTTAACAGCACCATCGATGATGGAAAGCGTGTTTAAAATATGTCCGGTGTGTTGACAAAACGTAATATTTCTGATAGCATTGAATAACTCAAAAAGCAAACTAAAGGCAAAAGTTTTGAATTTTTCTTCACAGTTTAAAGTGATATTATGGGCATCTAACAGTTTATAGGTGTCAATCGCAACCGTTGTTTATTTTTGGTGTTTTCACTTCATATTCTCTTATATTTGTTAATGCAGCATCAACATACTAAAACACTATTCTGTAAAGAGAAAAATAATGCATTTTATATCAACCGTACTTTCGTTTTGACAACTGACGACAGAAATAATTCGATTGACGATGTGAATCAAAATTAAGTTTTAGTGCAGATTCGTTCATACGACACAAAGACACTTTTTTGTTTTACGGAACATTTCGGCTTAGGGGATTCGCCAGTCATGTAAAATATCGAATATAATATACATATTTTATAAACAACTGGAAGCAAGATGAGTTGCAGATAATTGGTCAGTAACCATATTTTAACTAACTTTTTTGACCTGTTAAATCTTTTCAGCTCAATTCAACAGTGAATAATTCCCATAATATCACTTTAAGATTTGTTTGGCGGATTTAAATAAATAAATGAACTGTTGTTTACAAGTATAATACATGAATGGTATGACGTCTCAATACTTTCTTTATACTTTTTTTTATTTCCTAAAACGAATCTTCTCCTTTCAAATTTTGTCAGGGTTTTCTCACAGGTGGTAAGCGTGTGGCTATGATATTAATTAGTGAAAACATCATTTTGAATGATAACAAGGTGTCCAACTCAAAATCACCCGAAAACAGCCATAACTTCATCAATTGTGCAGCGATTTTCACGATCTTGGTCTTATTCAACGCAGAAATTTAATTTCCTTTCTGGAAATGTACATGATTTGCAATATTTTTACAAATGCTGGGTCAAATTTCAAGAAATAACACGATACACAACTCGCGTGACCTACTTGACATCGATCAGACAGGATTAATGAATGAAATCTTATGTTAATTAACGTGTAACGTGTATGAGGCTTCTTACATATAAATGATTTGCGACACTTGACTTATCATTATCTCAAAAAAGGATATGTTCCTTTCGTTTCTTAGCTTACGATAAGTGTTAAATATTTCGAACGATTTTCATTGAGTAACGTATTAAACCATTTGACACAAAGCAAACTTTACTTTATTTCTACTTCAAGTTAAAAACTTATTGTCCACTACCGGTTTCACCGGAGGGAACTTATGGTTTTCGCTCTGTGCGTCTGTGAGTCTTTCTGTCACACTTTTCTGGATCCTGCGATAACTTTAAAAGTTCTTCATTTTTGTTCATGAAATTTGAAACATGGATAGATGGCAATATGGACATTATGTACGTCATTTCATTTTGTTCCTATGTCAAAAATTCTGGTTGCTATGGAAACAAATATATAAAAAAATCTGACAATGGTGGAATTTCTGACAATGGTGGAGCCGGTAGGGTACATATATTGCTTGGCAATAGTCTTGTTTTTAAACGTTTTTATTTGGTCATATCGTTTGAGCTAATTCAGAGAGGATGGTTCACAGCAACATCGATGATGGAACGAGTGTTTGAAACAATTGAACGTGTCTTGAGTGTTCACCCAATACGACGTTACGTATAACAGCAAATAAACCACAAAGCTATTGATTTATATCCATATTTAACAATGAGAAAAAAGAACTGCTATGTATAAGGAAAATATTTAACGCCGATTTGTGTGTTTTTAAAAATAAAATACTTGCATGATGGGATCTTCTTAATACTATATTTGATACTTTTCGTAGAATACATCACGATTGTCTATAACATTAACCTATTATCAAATAACGTTGTTCGGGTTCTGTCCGATATTATACATACTTAATAAGCACGTGTTCCGTATTACATATTTTCTATATAGTTGTAACGATCACAACACCATTAATGTTCCCTTAAATTAACTTCTTTGGTGCAAATTATGTTCATGTTGTATTCGATATAATAGAATAAACATTTGAATTGGCCCCTCCGTCTGTCTAATTAAGGTTACTTCTATCGATTAATTGTGCTTACGAATATATTTCCGTTAAAATGGGGTATCTTTAATTGCTAGTTATTTAGTATATTACCGCAAGGATATGGTCACAATTTGTTCCATGCAACTACAAATTAGTCTAATAAAGATGCATCAATTACCTCAACATAACTGAATAAAAAACTTTGGTATATGAATAAACAACGTGCATTTTAAGACCACTCTTCACAAATAAGGAAATTACAACACAGTTATAGAAACGGAATAAAGCATATTCAAATTGAATAGATACTATTATATACCAACAGAAAATCATCTTTATTTCTCACATCAAGTTAAACTTATTGTACACAAATATTTGCGTTTTCTCCTTATTCATTTCATTCGGATGATAATAAATGGTATATTATTATTTTGAAATGGCGCGCGGCCAGATATGACTTTGTTTGGCCTTTACGCTTGACTTTCTATATAAGATACGTCCACAAACAAACGGTCGATCTCAATGTATGTTGATATTTTTTTTAATTGCTTGATACACCGGTTGATTTAAGACATATTTTTAAAATGATCACAACTTAAAATTATATCTGAAAATGTATACATACATATTTACCTTTTTTTATTTGTTTCAAGTTTTTATTTTGCAGAGTTTTTAAGGTTGAGAAAGATCAAAATGGATAGTGACGAAAGTATTTGTCCATCAGTCTAATATGTCAAGTGTTCCACTCTGTCTGTTTTTAACAAGGATGGCCTTAAGAATTGTTATATATTTTCTTGGTAACCGAATTCGCATCGCATTTCATTCATTTCAAATGGTTATTTAGATATGTAGATGAATGAAAATTCAACATACGAATTTTAGTATATAGTTGTATATTAAAATACTGGAAACATTTGTCATAGAAAGTTATGTTTGTAAAAAATTCCCTGAGCTTTCAGTACCATCGCGATAACATAATTATAGTAAAAGAAATACCATTGATACACAACTGTCGCAATAACTTATCCTTTTTATATGATGACGCTGTTATGATATATTTCGATTCAATATCTAGTTGATGTTTTAAAAGTCATTGCTTATATCGTAATATATGCTGTGTATTACATGTATTCATCTTAATATTTTAGTTTAGGTCCCTTTTTCAAGGAATGGCATGTAATCACACGGTTACTGATGTAGCGACTGCATTACTGTTTGTTAAGTTTTCCAATTCATACTAAGATACATGAGAACTATTAACGTGTATTCTCACGGGAAACACAATGCCAACGCTCATACGATACGAACTATAAGGGTACTGTACTCTACATGATATATGTTGTTATTGTTACAGCTTCTAGTAATGGTATAAGAATTTATCCTAGAAAATATTAAATGTAAGAACATAACAAGAAGACATGTTATATTAGTAGATTAATAGCTAATTTGTAATATAGAAATATTTTATCGTGATGTTCAACGTGCAATTCCTTGCTCGTCCTACCTATTTCTGGAACAGTATCTATTTTATTTTTGCCACATACAATAATGATGGAAATCATTGTTTTCTTGTTTAAGATAATCGCAAATACGATCCTATGAATCGATTGCCAAGGATGTTCCGTATCGATTGAGTCTTTTGATGTATCGTGGACTTTAAGAAGAGGTTCTTTATATGATACAAATGTTTAGATTTTATGACTTGATGCATTCAGTTTTCATTATTTTTGAAATGATGATTAGTATACACATAAATCATATATTGTAAGCGAACACGTATATCCATTGTCCTTTAGCAGACGACATGTGAACATTTGCAGTTATGATTTAACTGAGGTTGACATTTTGTCAAACGTGTTTCTTATACACAGCCTTATAAAGGCAAATACCAAAGAAATTTTATTTTCCAGAAGACTCTAAATATACTCTACATGTTCATGGTTGCAAGTGGACGAATTTTGGTATTACCATGTATAACTTTAGTTTATTGTCTGATAAGAACTATAAATTGTGTTTCAAGAAACCTACGATCATTCTCTAGTTGGTCTAACCACATACTTAAGATGCTTTATGGTGAGTATATAGAAGCAATGCCCATACTTTTGGTGGAGTTTTTTTCTAGATGAATGAAAAATGCAAATATTATACAGATAGAATGAACATATAAAAATGTAGTGTCTTAACAGTAAGTTGATGTAACATCGTAAACGTTTTTGTTTCATTAGAACTTGACAACGCCTACATAAAAACAAGCTATGACCATTAAGAAATGCAGACGGTTTGCCTATGTTTCATGACGTTAATCAATGGAGCCAACACCAACTCCATGTAAAGAATGCTATTAGTTTCAATGTTGCAATTGTTGCTGATTTTCAATTGCATTGTATTACTCCGTAAAACATTTATCTTTTCTTTAAGGGCTAATTAACGCTGTATAAATATAGATGCACTTTTAAAATTATATCAACATGCTGTGTAGCCTTAATAAAAGACTAATACGGATGTATATCTGTGATATAAAATATTTTATGTATTTTATCTACTTTTGTATACAATTAATGTATATACCCATTTTAATGAAAGGAGATATATTTAATTAGATGTGTACGTCAAATTAGTAAATGTTAACCATTTAGCACAATTGTGTTACAGTGAACATGAGCAATTGGTAGTGTGTCATTCACGCTCTATACAACCAATGATACATTCTCCAGAAGAAAAGCGTTTTATAGATTTCGATAATATTTCATTTGAATCAATGATCTTATCCATGCACTTGAAATCACCGAGTTACTAAAACGTGTATGTGGTAAAAACATTGTTTACATCAACGTGTTGTTTATATGTTGTAGCGACATTTCAACAATCGTTATTGTGTAGGTGACAAAACATCAACTCTGTATTAAAATGTAATATCACACCGCATATAATATTTTACATATGTTAGATGTGAAGACACGGTACGTGGCCCATATATCAAACGTCGTACTTATTGTTTAATTCACACTCGTTCGTTCAACTTGTCAGTTTCAAGGAATTTAAAACTTTTGACGATTAATAAACTATTCAAATTGCCACACTCTGTCTGTGGCAGAAAATAATAAGGTAGCACCTTAAAAAATATTTTTGAATCGATTCGATTGGAAAACATTGGACCACGAAAACATTTGAAAAAACACAATATTTACAATGGTATCTTTCCTTAGATTATAAAAATTATTTTAACAACTAAATTACTTTGCATTCGCGTTAGCCTATATTTCAACGTTGAAAACGTCACAAATTACAAAATACTGCTTTGTTTTGCAATTTACTTAATTATACACTTTAATGCTATTTTATATCAAAATGTAATCCGTATTATCCAAATACATAACGTTTGCATTTTGGTACATTTGATCAGATTCCTAAGCACACTCAAATAGCAAAAAAAATTGACTTCCGAAGCAGTACGTTTTCACGAACAAAGCGGATAAAACTATATTTTATTGAATGTTCAGTGCACATTGTAATTCATAAATCTTGACTGTTATGCTACGTGTTTATCTTAGACGTTTCCTTTGTTGTGTAACAAACGATCATAAAGATATGGCGACGTTTAGTATTGTGCTCGCATCCGCGAAGTAAAAACATGGCAAAGCATAGCATAATGACATATATCAATCGAATTACGTAGTTTTACACGCAAACTAATTCAGTGATTGATAACTATGATAATTTGGGGTACAGCTATTACAACAGTATGTTCTGTCTATTACAGTTTAAACGATATGAATATTATTAAAAGTCATTATATGAATACATTAAATGCCACAAGTCGGATATAAGAGTAGCTCTCAAGCTAATATTTCCATTAAGCATTTAACACATCCTTACATTGTTGCAATCCTAACATTATACCATTTATCTGTTGTGAATGGTGTTTGTGGTTCATCTTCATATATTTATGTCAAATTCTATGTTTGTGTTTTTATATGAGCAAAACATATATAAACATACACAAATACTTGATTGGCTTAATAGGGTGAAACATTGCCTCAAACAATAAGACGATGCACATATATTTTCACTGAAGCATGAGCTATTTAACACATTTATTATCTGACTTCAATATGAACATATTTTACGGGATCAATCCAACGCATAACAATCGAAATCTGACTGCAAAGAAAGAGAATACGTATGACTTCAACTACAATTTAAGTATTGTAATGTTCGGATGCAAACCAGAGCAAAGCAATCGTTACATTCTGAAGCGCGATGGCATTAAACAAAAACAAGTATCACATATGTGCCATCAAATTAGCAAGCTTTATGGATAAAGCACCATAAAGTGTCATATTCAGATCATGCAAAAACAAGAATCGATTGTCTAAAATCTGCATGGCTATCCTCTTGGAGATACAACATGACACTATATATGTCAACATAAATATACAACATCTAGCGAAAGTAGACCATCTTAATGGGCACATACGTGATAACTCGCATCATTCTAAGTTGTGTAATGTATATGTTAAAAATACATTAACATTATATTGTTTGCAGTATGAATAATGGATAACGGCTAACGTTCTTTAAATTTGAAAATGGATAAAAATAACCAATTCAATAAAATATCGTAAATTATATGTATTTGTAAATTCACTTTTACTACAAATATAAAACAACAACACCAACACGTCGCATAAATAAAGTACTTAGCAAAATAAAGTTTCTAAAATATGTGAAAATAATAAACGTTGTTGAGAATACATTCATATACATGACTGTCATATTAAACAGGCTGTAATAAGTACTAGTTTCGGAGTGATAGGTCGGATATGTGAATTGTGTTAGGATTTGAGAGTTTATATCAATTGTGCTAATAGCTTGTTCTTATGTTGAACTGAACGGGCAGCTTTGATTTAATCAAGTTATTTCTTTTTATTGTATAAATAAGTAAAAACACCGTGTGTATTCTTGAGAAAAACATGCAATAACTCCAGTTCCACAAAAACTGATATACTGGTTCTTCTTTTTAATTTTACATGTGGTGTTTTGTATGTTATACAAAAGTCATGTTACTTTAACTCATAATAATATTCAAGGTCAGTTGTGTAAAACCAAAACAGTTTAAAACATACATTACATGTACAGTTTTCAAATATTATATTGTCTATTTTACTGATTTCATTTTAAACAACATAATAAACAGCGCGAATAATTTGTATTATTTCATACTCTTTAGTCAACCATTATCTATAATACAATTTACATGTTATGCATATATTCATTAAAACTGCTTTGAAATACTAAACAGGAAACATCGGAACGGGATTTGATTCTTCAAACGCTACAATTTTTATATCAAATAAGTATAATTCCTAATTGTATTAGTGAGATTCAACACTTAAAAGCCTTTTCAACATGGTTGTCAATAGCTCCGTCTTCTTCTTTTAAAGTGATATTATGGGCATTTTTCAATGTTGAATTAAGCTGAAAAGAATTAACAGGTCAAAAGAGTTAGTTAAAATGTGGTTACTGATCAATTATCTGCAACTGATCTTGCTACCAGTTGTTTATAAAAATATATTTTATATTCGATATCTTACGTGACTCACCCAGTCCTGTAAGTCGAAATGATCCGTAAAACAAAATTGTGTCTTTGTGTCGTATAAACGAATCTGCACTAAAAGTTAATTTAGGTTCACATTGTAAATGCGTGATCAGTTGTCAAACGAAAGTACGGTTAATATTCAAATGCATTATTTTTCTCTTTCCGGGATATTGTTTTAGTATGTTGATGCTGCATTAACAAATATAAGTGTATATGAATTGAAAACACCAAAAATAAACAACGGTTGCGATAGACACCTATAAACTGTTAGATGCCCATAATATCACTTTAAGTTTGTATAATTTTGAACAAAAACAGTTAATCATTTTCATCAGTATTTTAACCATGTGCGATACGAACTTTAGGATCATAATTTGAACTATTGCATAAACTCTATCTATAATGCCCTGTGGCGGGGTGCACAGACTTGGCAAAAGGATGGCTTGAACGGGAGAAATCGTGTATTAACAATGCGATTCATGTGCCGTTCAAGCCCTGTTATGTGTTTTTCTAATCCATAATCTGGTCCACGCGCAGTTACTTCCCTTCTCCAGCCTTCGACGACTTTCCAAGCATAACTGGGGAACTGAATAAGCACCAGTTTCCTCATGCATGCAGGGATAATGACTATTTCAATCCACTTTTCAAGTTATACCATCTGCACTCTCTTGACAACAGCTTTATTTTAATTGGCAACGTCAATGAAGTTAAGGTTATTTACTCAACACTTTCAAAAGACTATGCTGTAAATGTAAGTGTTTATGTACCTTCAACGATTCTGCTGTAAATTCCAAAATAAATCCTCATTTCTTTTTTTTTTTATTCATTTTAAAGCATATATTGTATACATACATGTTTTATTCATTTGCAAACAATGGTTTTAACAAAGTATACATAAACTATGCCTGATAAAGTTTTTAGAAAAAAAAAATCTTGGTGTGAATAATACTAAAAAAAAAAAATGAAAAGAAAAATACATGGAAAAGCAAAACTTACATAAGAGTGATTAGTATATAAGTGGACAAGCATTATGAGAATTTAATTCGATTCCATTTTTGTTCAAAGATCTGCAAAGTGTCATTACTGAGGGCTATTTCTTTCTCAATCTGGATTTTGAGTTTAAGACTATGGATAAAACAATTAAAATTTGGTATTTGTTTCCTGTATTTCATGTGAAAGATAAAATATTTCATCAATATAAGAATAAAATTCACAATATTATTACCATGTATTGATTTTAATGAGTTAATTCCGAAACTAACACTTAATAAGGATAGTTTAACGTTTAGCTGTTGTTGTTCAAGAAAGGATGCTAATTGATTCCAAATAGGCTGGATGTGTTTGCACTCCCAAATAGATGTTCTATAGTTTCGATGTTTTCACCACAGAAGTCACATAAATTGGAGTTAGATAATTTGCATTTGAAGAGATATTTGTTTGTAGCTATAATTCTATGGACGTATTTATATTGAAAATTTCTCAGTGTGCTCTCAATAGTTGCTTTATATGGCATGATAAATATGTGTTTCCAATTAAGTTCTTGATCTCGAAAAAGGACCTGCCATTTATTTTGGGTTTTGGAGTTTTCTGTAGGTTTTTTAATTTGTAGTGTGTAAAATATTTTATTCGTTTTCTTTTGTCTTGAAAGTATGTTTTCTACGAATGTTGTTTGAGTACATGGTGTGTTATTTGTATTGATTTTAGATTTGATATGTTTGGGTATGTTTTTGATTAATGTGTAGTACTTCAGGAAATCACTTGAAGGTATTCCGTATATGTAACATATATTATCAAAAGAGTAGAAGTCCTTAATTCTGTCGTCGTATAATTGGTCGACATATTTAATGTTTCGTTCAAACCAATGTTTATAGAAAAACGTGTTATTGTTTGAAGTTATGTCTTTATTGTTCCATAAAATAATTTTACTGTTGGTTTGGTAGTCTAGGTTATGAGTAACATTACTCCATGCTGATAGAACATTAGATAGAAATATGTTTTTGTTGGCAATTTCATGTAAGATATTATTGCTGATGTTACATTCAAACAGTAAGGAATCACCATATTTTTTTAAAATTTTCTGGTAGAATAGTTTCCATTTACTCGTATTGGTACTATCTAGGTATCTTTTAACCCAGCTGCATTTGATTGCATTCAAGAATGAGTCAATGTTCGTTAAGTGGATACCTCCATTTTCTACTGGTTGAATTAACTGAGTTCGTTTAATTTTGTCAGGTTTATCGTCCCATATGAAATTAAATATTGCTGAATTAATATCGTTAATAATATCATTTGGTGGATTTGGGAGAACTGTTAATACATAAATTAATTTAGGAAGTGCAAATGTTTTCAATACTGTGTTTTTTCCGATAAGTGTTAGTTTACGGTGGTGCCATGATTTTTAGCAATTTTTAAAATTCTGTAATTTAGGCAGTATGTTTTTTAGAACTGTATCGTTTTCATTATTTGTAAATGTAATTCCTAACGTAGTGGCTTCATCGGATGTCCAATTAATTTCATTTCTTTTTTATGACGAACATTACTTTGTTTTAATTTACCTACTCGTAGCACAGTACATTTACTTATGTTAAGTTTAAGACCCGATGTCATTCCGAAAAGGGTTAGCGACTCTATAAGGTTATGGAAAGAGTCATAATTGTCATTTAAAAAATAAGTTGCATCGTCAGCGAATAGAGACTGTTTAATTTCTTCGTCAGGTTCTAGCGGTATGCCTTTTATTTGTTTATTTGATTGGATGTGATGTGATAGATACTCGATACATATAATAAATAGCGATGATGAAAGTGGACACCCTTGTCGAACCCCTCGTTCAATGTTAAGGCTGTTTGAGAAGAAGCCATTGTTAGTAACTATACTATTAATGTCGGTATAGAACAGTTTTACCCATTTGATGAGACTTTCACCGAAGTTCATATTTTCTAAGCAAGCGAACATATACGAATGATCAAGCGAATCGAATGCCTTTTCAAAGTCTGCAAAAAAAATTAGACCAGAATTATTTGAGTTGTTGAAATAGTTAATACATTCTTGTATAAGACGAACGTTCTCACCAATGTAACGTCCTTTTATGAAACCGGATTGAGATCTTGAAATGATTGATGGTAATATTTTTTTAATTTTGTTTGCTATACTTTTAGCTGCTATTTTATAATCATTGTTCAGTAAGTTAATCGGGCGCCAGTTTGACAGGGATTCTAAGTTTTTTCCGGGTTTTGGAATGAGTGAAATTATACTTTGTTTTTGAAGCATGGTTAGACCTCCGTTGTTGAATGAATAATTCAGTGAATTAGTTAAATGTGTTTTAATATCGTTCCAAAATATTTTATAAAACTCGGTAGTGATGCCATCAGATCCCGGACTTTTGTTATTTTGCATTTCTTTAAGAGCTAATCCACATTCATATTCAGTTAGTAATCCTTCACATACTTGTTTTTCTTCTTCATTTAAAGCATGATGCGTATTTTTAAAGAGGGTGTTATTTTCGACATTATTTCGTTTATAGAGCGTTTCGAAAAATAGGCGTTGTTCTTCTAGTATTTGACTTCTATTTGTTATGTCTTTGCCATTGACCACAAGTTTGTGTATAGTTTTTTGTTCGCTTCTACGTTTTTCAATATTTGCAAAGTATTTTGTATTTTTTTCATTGTGTTCAACATGCTGTGCCCGTGCTCGAAGTATTATGCCATTGAGGTGTGTGTGATAAATTCCTTCTAATATTTGTTTTTTTGAAGCAATTTCATTTTCAATGGTGGTGGTATCGTTTGTGTTTGTTTCATGCAACTGTTTTTCAAGTGCTTCAATGACTTTTATGGTTTCATTTTCAAGTTTGTGTGTTTCTTTTTTTTTAAAAGACGTGTATCTTATTGTTATGTTACGTATATTTCCTTTGATTATTTCCCATAAGGTGTTTGGATTTGCATCTTTGTTATATTGAACAGTATTGGTTATTTCCTGTTTTATTTGTGTTTGATATTGTGTATCTAATAATATGCTATTATTAAGTCTAAAGTATCCTATGCCTCTTTCAGGTTGTAATTCATGCAGTTTAAGTTCAACTATCGAGTGATCAGTCATAAATCCTGGTTTTATGTTGCATGTGTCGATAATATTGCAACGTGACTCAGATACTAGAAAATAGTCTAATCTGCAAAATATTGTTGGTTTTGTGTTTGAGTGCCAGGTGAATTTTCTTTCATTCGGATTAACTGTACGCCATATGTCTATTAAATTGTAGTTTTCAATTATGTTATTTAAAATGTTTCTATTGTTTGAGTGGGTATAAAGATTTCCATTTATTTTATCTAATAATGGGTTAAGAACAACATTAAAATCACCTCCGACTATAATGTTTTTGTCTTGGTTATTTATTATATAGGATTGTAATGTTTCGTAAAATTTCGATTCATCTGTGTTCGGGCCGTAAACGTTTATTAATGTTAATTGTGTTTCGTGTATTGTTATGTCTATACTTGCTTGCCTGCCAATTATTATTTCGTTAAAGTTATCCACTGTTATTCCTGTATTACTTTTGATCAGAAAAGCGATGCCTTGTTTATTTGTATGTTGTCCGCTAAGATAAATATCTCCGTCCCATTCACTTTTCAATGTTTGTGCTAAGGTATGTGTTAGGTGACTTTCCTGTAAAAGACATATATTATATTTTTTTTCGTCTAACCATTTGAAAATTTTAGTGCGTTTGTCTTTGTTATTTAGCCCTTTTACATTTAGAGTACATATATTAATACTCATACAAAAGGAGAGTTAAGTAAATTGCAATCTTTTGTGCGCCTGTCCACTTGGTTACTGTCCTAAGACATCGAATTGGGGTAAACATGCTAGATGAAAGATATTTTCTACTATACACCAAAAAATGAGTTGAAAACAAAAATGAACAAAGATATTTTCTACTATAGACCAAGAAATAAGTTGAAAAGAAACACAATGAGCAAAAAAACATCCTAGATGAAAGATATTTTCTACTATACACCAAAAAATAAGTTGAACACAAAGATGAACAAAGATATTTTCCGCTTAACACCAAGAAATAAGTTGAAAAGAAAAAAAAAGAACAAATAAACATGAGATAATAATACATGTATCTTTGACTAGACAGTTAACAGGGGTCTGCCTATTAGAAATACGGTCAATTAATTCTAAACATTATTTAGTGCATTTTGATAGTGATATTAAAGCACTCGTTACGCAAGTGTAGAACTCGAACGTAAGTACAATGTAGTTCATGTTTTGCAATTATAAAAATTAAAAAGGTGCCATATTACTCTATATGTTTGTTTTGAATGCACTGCAGCATTTATATACACATAGGCTCTTATATTTCTATATACCCATACACAAACACAGCTATATATACATACATGCATTCAGATTTGCATACACATACACACATGTGCATATATACATATCCATAAATCACACAAATAAACTAATTTAAATTAATTAGCAATAAGAACAGCCTGTGCGATACACCTTTATTAGTTTAAAGATGTACCAAGGCCACTGTTCATCGAATTGGAAAGAAACTAAAAAAAGACAACAAGGAGCCTTAAAACGAAAAAAAAACGAAAGCAGAAAGGCTTCTTGATGTCTTGGTCTAAAATGAGCATTTTGACAAACGTAGCTGTAGGCATGACACAAGACCTTCATTTTACACACATACTCGTTTACATACACTAAAATATCATTATAATCTGTATGCATGCCTTTTTGCACACATACATACATACACATACGAGCATACACACACATATATACACGCATACAAATGCACTTACACATATGCGTTTATATTTCTATATATACATACACCCACACACCTATATATATAAATATATATATATATGAATTCAGATTTGCATAAACATACACACATGTGCATATATACATAACCATAAATCACACAAGGAGAACTAATTGAAATTAATTCACACTAGTAACAGCCCATGCGATACATCTTTATTATACCACTAATGAAGTTTAATTAAAAACTGACCTAAATCTGCGAGATCGCGCATTGTTATTACAAACTTAAGTGTCTCAAAATCATTTATTAACAGCATACTATTAATTTGACACAACTGACCTAAATCTGCGAGATCTATTAATTTGACCTAACTGACCTAAATCTGCGAGATCGCGCATTGTTATTACAAACGTAAGTGTCTCAAAATCATTTATTAACAGCAGACTATTAATTTGACACAAGGAACATAACGGTAAAAAAGTTGTTTTTATATCGGGACTTGTAGAGTTCTGAATACATTTTATTGCTGTTATTTTTTAATATTTTTTAACGAAACATTCTCAAAGAATACGTTATTTATATAAATATGGTTTTATTGCGAAATTGTTGAGATTCAGATGAGTAAAACAGTTAAAAATAAAACTATCGAGACAGTCTCTTTCGAGGCGTACAAAAAGAGATATGCAAACAATGACAAGTTTTACATCAGTTTTTCTACCACAATATCAGCGACACATAACTTCCAGTTCACTATAAAGCGATATACTCGAGGAGCACGTGCATTATAACTTACTACAACTGTTCGATATCATGGGCAGACAAAAATCGTAGTATAGAGACCGAAACAAATCAGGTTACAATAATTTTAAACTGGTTTTAACAATAAAAAAAGAGTTGATGATGTTTGTTGTATTAATATAGTATACACTTGTTATTGATGTTATTGATGAGTGCACGCACGTAATACCCCGGTATTCGTTTACATAGGGGGGTTTGAGGAATACAGACGGCTTGAACCTATTTCGGCCACGGCAAGTCGAGCCAGTGTTGGTAATCATCCCATTCAACATGATGCACAACGTCCCTTGTGTCTTTATACGAAATGTACCCGTTTCTGGACCACACACTTTTCACCTCATCTTTCATTTTACGCTTGACACTCATAAATACCTCCAGATTTAAGGGTGTGAGGTCTTCGCGCACAAAAAGGTTTTGAGAACGAAGCACTTTACCTTGCCTCAGGATTCTGTTTCTGGTCATTCTCGATTTAAAACGCGCAATAATATCCTTCTTGCCAGCTGGACCCTTCTTTAACCTATGGGCTATATCTATGTCTTCTGTGGTAAGATTCTCGTTGGCGATGCTATTTATTTTTGCGACTATTATTTTGGTTGTCTCTTCTGCCGTTTCAAGGCTGGACTCACTTTTTATATTGACTTGCTCGACACCACTAATGATAATGTTGTTGCTCCTGCTGTATTGGTTTGATTCATTTTCTACTTTTCTTCGATTATCATCATAGTTTCCAATCTCACTTTTTAATTTCTCATTTTCTTCTGTCTGATGGTTTACTTCCGATTTCAAAGTTTTGATCTCGTTCTTTAACTTATCGTTTTCTACTTCCCTATCAAAAATTCTCGATTCTAGAACTTCTAGTTGCTTTGTAAGGGATTTCAGAAAGCCCTCTTTAACTTTTTCAAAGAGCTCAGTGACGAGATTTTTTAGCCTTTCTTCATCTCGCTCAACTATGTCTTTTACTTTCTCATTCATTTTACTTACTGATCTATCGACGTTGGAAACTATGTTCGATAACTTAGAATTTATGTCTTTTAATTGCTTTTTAATTTCAGATATTTCGTTTGAACGTAATTTATCATCAATTGGATTCTCATGTATGGACGATTTTGGCACAACATTACTGTCTAGCTGGTCAGCTTTCAATTCACTATCAATCTCACTCACACTCCCAGTAGAATTAATTTCCTTTTTACGTTTCTTATCCGGTTTACTCATTTCGGATATTGGTGAGAAACTGTTTTTTATTTTGGGTACTTTTTTATTTGGGCAGTATACATTGAACACCTCGACGTGACCCTTGCTTATAAATACAATCCATTGACTAAACTCGGTTAGGCTTGATTGAACATGTCACCAAAGATGGCGGTGTCCATAAAAGTTCGAAAAACATAACACAATACTTGAATCATCGACCGCTCATCAGCCTGCTAACTGTCTAGACGGTTTTTAAAGCAATTTTCACATACTCACACTTTGAGACCTTTTACGTGTTAGTCCAAAAATTTGAAATGGAACGTGAAAACACTGTTTTAACTCAATTAATTCCACCTATTATTCACACCATTTAAAAACACGTCCACCATTCTTGACCCGGAAACGAAAAAAAATCCTCATTTCTTACTTTGCGCGGCTGCATTTCAACTTTGCATTAATCCACTGTTTAAACACATTTTAAATCGAAAACTGCCTATCCGAAGGTAAAGCCTCGTCATTTCGGATGATGACCGAGTGAGGCATATGTAAAACACAACCTTGAACCGTATTGAAATAATCGAATTATTTTGTCGATGTCGAATGAACAAAACATATTGTTTTCAATGTTATTTAAAATTATTTTCGTATGTGTGATTTGTTTATGCAATAATAGCGAAAATACACATTTTCTCGGACATGATCATCTGCGGGCGCTCTCAAAATCCGTTCCTGCCCTCGTGCTGCGCAGGAACGGATTTTTCGACCTAGACACCATACACATTTTCGTTGGAATGAATTCATTTTGAACTATGTTTGAAATAGAGCAATACTCTCGGGTAAAGTAAAGACGATTCAAATGTTGTATTTTTATTTCAACGAATCGTACCTGTGGTTTAAAAAAACTAACAAAACAAGTTTGTTCACGATAAAAAAATGTTATCGGCCGTTTAAAAGCCTTTCACATATATGGTGTATGTGTACGAACATTGCTACAAACATTGTAATTACAATATTCGGATAACAATATCATTGTGTTACGCTATAGAAACCAGCTACTGGCTTTGCTATAAACTCTGCATAACAATATGCTAAATTCAATCCGAAAGTTTAAAATCATTCGTTAGACTTTTTATTGCACATTATTGCATTGATAATTCGTTCTTTTTTGACCGTGCATGACTCCTGAACAAAGTATCGTCAATTATAATTATAAAGTATTAATAAAAAGGTATTCATTGAATAATATATTTAAGTCCGGCACGAATGCGATCGCGAAAATCGTGAATGATGAAGGTTCGTTTTTCGTCTGCATACTTAGTTATTTCGTAGAAATGCAAAGGGCGATATAATGAGATTTACGTCTGTGTTACTGTGGTAGTTTCATAATAAACATACTGAAAGCAGATGTGTACATGCAATCAATCTCTCAAAAAATGGTTTTCATCTATGCGTTTTAAAGTTTACGTTATTTACACCATACACCTCATTCACAAATCGTTTGTACAATATTTGTCTTTGGATTGGAATATGTATATAGTTTACTTTAACATTTAAAGTTTACACTGACACAATAAGTAGAAAACAGCACATCCGTTATTTGATCTGATAACATTTAAACAGTGGCGTATTATTTTTTTCATAAAAAATACCTTAATGACGTTGTTTGATAAAACGCTGCATTTTGGTAAAACTCATTTGTCTAACGCAACTTATTTCACGTCTCGCCTGTATCTAACTCTATGCAAATGTCTGTCACAAAACATCCACGTGTAATATGCGGATGCAATATCATTTTGCGTGTTTAATTCGGTCGACATGTATGTATTCCTAGAAACTTGTTAACGTAGATATTTTTCGATATGTAACACGTGCAATTGAAAAATACATTTATGAACTCGTTTTTGTTTTTCATGTGTTCATTATTTGCTGAAAAAGGTTATATATTTGTTTAATATCATAGTGGGAATACATATTTTATTTGCATGAACACTATCATAACACTCAAAGTGCCATGTTTCTTTGTACTTGGACGCACCCTCTCGTAATTTCTGAAGAGAACGCAATAACTTTAAACGGCTCTATATGGTGTCTCGGTTGCCAAAATGTCCATTAAATGTGCATTTCTTACGCCGATATAGCGTGAGTTGGTTAAATCAAGAATGCGAAGAATTTACATCATTGGTATACCCTTTTGCTGCTAAATGTCACGACTACGATGTTCAAGATGGTGATTGTTTACTATTTTTTTCCGAGCCCATGCAATATAATGTGTTCAAGTGCCAGTGTCTGCAATGAAAATAAGCCTAATGGCTTGTAAATAAAGTTAACTGGTACCAATGGGATTACTGGCGCTTTGCGAGCGATGATTATTGAAATCTACATGATAATGTTTTTAATGATTGATTTATAACTGATTATATAAGAACAATAAACGCGTTTGATATAGTTGAGTTAGAAGGTATTGGTACCAGTTTTAAATTATGTGTGTTATTTAACTGTTAACACTTTAAGTTAATTTAATTGAAATAAAACAAATTCAAACACAAATAGGTAATTTTAACAGACGACTACTGTTTAAGACTGTTTTTACTCTTGTATTGCTTAAAGTGATATTATGGGCATCTAACAATTCATATGTGTCAATCGCAACCGTTCTTTATTTTTGGTGTTTTCACTTCATATACACTTATATTTGTTAATCCAGCGTCAACATACTAAAACAATATCCCGGAAAGAGAAAAATAATGCATGTGATTATCAACCGTACTTTCGTTTGACAACTGATCATGCATGTACGATGTGATACTAACGTAAGTTTAAGAGCAGATTCGTTCATACGACACAAAGTCACAATTTTGTTTTCCGGATCATTTCGGCTTACAGGACTGGGTGGGTCACGTAAGATATCGAATATAAAATATATTTTTTATAAACAACTGGTAGCAAGATCAGTTGCAGATAATTGGTCAGTAAGCACATTTTAACTAACTCTTTTGACCTGTAACTTCTTTTCAGCTCAATTCATCTGTGAAAAATGCCCATAATATCACTTTAATATAGTAATTGATAAATTATAATACACATTTTTAAAATACAAAGTAATTATGTATCTACTACGTAACTATTTAGCTACAGAAGTTTATTGTTCGTTCGGGATAGCAATGTATTTGTCTTATAGAACATTGAATATGAAATTGATCGAACAGACATGTTGGTTAATACAAAGAGGAACACACATGAAATCCGATTATTCAAATATCTCGGCCGTCTGTCTCGCGAGATCTTAACGTCAAATCACATAATTCATAAATGCAGTTATTAGCTATAAAGAAAAAGCAGTACGTGCATTCTCATGGGTTTATTTTACATTTTGTTGTCACCAATAATATTTTGCATATTTTAAGAATACCATTTCGTGGAAAAGACCTATTATCACACCAATAAAATAATTCAAATATATATGTAAATCCCCTCTCACATACAATCATGTGGGACAAGACATTTGTTTTTTTTTTAAGTTTTACCTGTTTACCATGCACAAGACTTGAAACATGTATGGAATATTCGCTGGACATATTTATGCTCAACTTACACAGATCTACAATTTTATGAACGGCACTACTTTTTATACCATTTAAGAGACGAACTTACCAATAATGTAGCCTCCTGTAAGTTATGTTAGTTTTTGTATAATATATAGGATACATGATGACTAAGTCAATTTAAATGTAAAGAATTGTTTAACGAACATTTTAAGATTATTATGCCATGCATCGTCAAAGAAAATGTTGCAATACGAACAAACTTATTTTTTCATAAATTTATGAATACGCCATCAGAATAAAAGAATATAATACATGAAACGGCTTAACTTATGCAATTTATTGACCGTCCAATTACTCAAAAACACACGAACGTGTGTACATTAGTACTCTATTAATGGTAATACTATAATTGAAGGCGATTCCGAAGTTGGTGTTTATCAACCTTACATGTCAGTGTAACATAACATAAGTAGACGTTAAAACGTTTTGTGTTAATTGTTATCAATCACCATTTCGGAAATTAAGGTGATACAAATATATGTCACTTACTACAAAAATGACCCAACCCGATTGGCTTATAGCGTTCACCTGCCCATGGTGTATTTTCCATACATCCCGATTAATGTCCATGCACTCCGAGTAGTCGAGTAGTCGGTTGAGTAAGAATTGTTACACATTTCACTCTCGTATGGTATGAAATTACTAAGGGTTGAATATCCCATACACCATCAGTTACTAACAGTGTAACTAATAATATGATCATTTTGTCCTATTTGTATTAATAATACTGTACTGAGTTAGTGGAATGTATATTCTAATTAGATGCACTGCACCTGGACTTATCAGTACAAATCTGTATATCCGTGAACAAATCGACTTGAAAAAGGCTCAATTATCTAATAATATATAAACATGCGAATAATGCATATTTTTCTTGTCGTCTCACCCACGTTTCTTTTTTATTTTAGCACAATAATAGATGATATTTACACAAAATAACATATTATTATATTCTTAAGTCTCTGTGTGGTGTATATCTGTCATTTACATGTTTATACCATCCAAATAGGTAAAAATTGAAACATGTCCTAGGAAGAAACAACCATTGTTTGACCAATTTTACGTGTATGTAATCACATTTCATAACATGTTTTATATTTTATTAATACAATTTTATTGTTTTAAAAAATAATATTTAGTAAATTGCTTAAATTTTGAAAGCTAACCAAAATGTCAAAATTAAATGTTGATTATGCAATTTGTATTTAATAGGTTTAGAGGAAGCATGTTTGGCAGCTATCTTGGCTTTAGACACCAAGTGATCTTTAAGTGTCGTGGAATCAAAAATGATCGTTTACCCTTGAAATTGTAGATTATCAACGGCATTTTAATATACAACCCTAAAATCTTGCAGCATAGGCCCCTGATGCTACTAGAGCTAAATATGAGAGATGTTTAAACCTTTGTTGAGAAATGATACGTTATCTTTATTTTTTCTATTATTCAATGTTCTATTTCTACAATGTATTTGATATTTTAAAAGAATGTGCAGCACTTTTAAATAACATAAGAATCAAAATACATAACAAGTAAAAAGGATCTAAAAATATATCAATATGCACATAAGGCAATAATTCCTTTATATGTGTCATTTAACGCATCATACTTTCCTGTCTTATATATCACAATTATTGATAACATTCAAATGAAATATTATACATATATATTCTTTAGCCCCATATGTATGTAAACATGTAGTTAGGGTGATAATTGTATCTAAACTTTTATTAAGGTACAGATTGAAACGTGTCCTAAGCAAAACACCACATTTATTGTACCTATTTTTCATTGATATAGTCATTTGTTTCTTAACATGTTTAACATTTCATCAAAAACCTTATATCTTTAATAAGAATAATATGTTTTTAAATGCTGATATAAAAAATGTTACCAAATCATTGAATATACATGTTGTTTGTGACATTTGCGAAAAAACGGTATTTCCTAGATTTTTTGCTAGCCATCTTTACGACCATCTTTGTTTTAGACCCCGTGGGCACAACACTTTTCTTTGGAACAAACCTTTCTTATTCCCAAGACGACGTCAAACACCATCATCATAATAGAAAGAAAAACACAACTTGCAATCGTGCATCGAAAACCTCCGTTCCTACAGTACTAACAGTGTGACCATTATACATGTACTTATCTTTGATATCATACGGACAATATCAAGAATCAAGTGCCCTTTGCTTTTTTGGAAACATTTTGTCGCATCGAGAAAATAAAAACTTGACCTTGACTAGCACATATACTAAATATTTGACATACACATATTTTAATAATTATCTATTAGAAACCGATGATATTCAGTTCATACCGATGCACGCTAGGTTTTGATCCTCAAAGAAATTAACTTATTGTGTAAGAGCTGAAATACAACGAACATGATTATTGCGAACGCTTATAATGGAGAAAAGTATATTTTTAAACATAAACGAGGACTGTCTTAATTATAAATTGAATAGTTTTCTAAAAATTAAATGCTTTTTTAATTCAATTTATAAGTCATCCGAAATAATCTTAGATTGATTCATTACTAATTATAGTGTACATTTAAATGTTATTTTAATGATCTTCCACACAATAGCAATATAGTGGTAACTACAGATAAGGCTATTTAGCAGCTTTAAGAACAGTTAAAACCATTTCAAAGTGCTGTTTAAAGTCAATTTTTACCGATTTACGCGCAATCTCCTGTTGCAATACGCACGTACCGTTAATTTCTGCAAGTTTGATGACGTTGTTATTAACGGTTACCTTCAAGCATCTATGTTTTTGCAATCACTTTTAAAAGCGGTAACGTCATCGGTTAACGACTTTTGACATCATTAGTTTACATTCTCATTATAGCTATTGGTTTGTACTTAAGAATAAAGATATTTAAGTAAACATTGTGTAACATTTCAGTGTTTACACCCGGTATTTAATAAACATATGCTATGTTCACTTTGTAGCATCAGACTGTCTTGCAATATTACATATAGGTACAATTACGCGACAGATCTAATAAATAATAAACATATTTCATTTTACGAATCATCAAGGTTGAAGTGTACATGGCTAAAATGTATTCAACGACTTCATTATATGTACGTTGTTTTATCGTCAGTGGGCTACACATTTTACAATACAATACCTTTGCGTTTCTTAAATTCCTTCGAGTCTTCTGGGCAATGACAACATTAATACCAATAACGACCTTCTGCGATTCGTATAGGTCGTCTGTGTTTGCTGACTCACATTAAGTAGCCACACTTTAACTCATTTTTCAAGAATGACATTATTTGCCTTCCTGCTGTGTTTGCTCTGCGTGATTATTCGATGGCATAAGTTGTATTTCTCGTTTGCAAAGTGATTGTACTTTTCGTGAACATTGCAATTTATTATCCTTTGAATTTTGTCTTGAATGTTTGGTAAATTTTGAGACATTAGTTCAGAAATAAAATAAAGAATGCATATTACACAGGGTATCTAAGCAATTGCGAGTTTCGTTATTCAATGTATAACAGTTAGTGTGAGATTTATATAAAACGCCGTGTCTTTATTTAAAAAAGAACAACATACAAACCCGTATGAAACACAACAAATACAAACTAAACATGTGCAATATTGTATCTAACATCCGGGGAATACGTTATATTAAATTTCATTAATTTGAGTATACTGCAAAGTAATTTCATAAAGTTTATGAAGCTCGTGCATGACGATTACATTTTATGGATCTCTCTGTGCATGGCACTGAAAGAAGTCTCAACTTACCGTCTTACGTCATTGCAATTTTTACAAAGGCATACAATTAAATATGGTTAGACTGTGAAAAGTTATATTTAGAGATTGTTTTTTTCAAACAAAGACAACGAAATTTAATGGATTCTAATGCACGAAATTTTTTTAAATATCGCTTTTGTAGTAAATTAAAACTTGTTTTAAAAGAAGATGAACATTAATTTTCTCCATTTACAGACAGAACATGTGCGATGAAAATTTTACAAAGGTTTCATTGCAACGACCAACCTTAAATGTAAATTAGTATTTCGTATTTTATGTATTAAAAATTATTTTCTTTAAAAACTAATTTCTTTTATTTGAAGTAGCGAATACATGTCTCCGGTAAAAAAAGGTTTAAATCTCGTATAAATCATACGATACAAGCAGACGATAATAAACCATGCGTGAAATCGATTTAAGTAGTGACTGTCTGACGTCACTAATACGGTATATATGCTCGTGCTCCACGTATCTCGTTCTTTTTGCGAAATAGCTTCGACTGAGAAACCCCAACCACCCGCCCAAAGAGATTGTTGTTAATTATGTTAAACCTTTTTGTAATGTTTAAATGTACTGCCGAGATATTTATTACAGAATGGCTGCCAATCTGTCGCGGGCGACCACGGAACACGTTCGGGTTACATTCACCAACTGTACACCACTCATCGTAATGACGTCGGTTTAATCGTCGGGCCTCAAATCGTGGATAGCGGCGGCGCCATGGCATGGATACATCGCTATCGTCCAGAGCTATGTCAATATCCAGGATGTTGCTGAGACGCGACATCATTGAATGGAAATTATGGGTAACAAAGAGTCACCCAATGTGTTTGAGTGTTTCTGCTACTTAACCTGTCGTGTAAAAGTGCTGTGACGTGTGCCTTCTTGCAGCGACATGAATGTGTATTAATAGAAAGGCTGTTGATATGTCGCGGGCGACCACGAAAAACGTTCGGGTTACATTCACAAACTGTACACGACTCGTCGTCGGTAAGACGTCTGTTGAATCGTCGGGCCTAAAACCGTGGATAGCAGCCATTGCATGGATACATCGCCATCGTCCAGAACTAGTAAAATATCCAGTATGTCGCTGAGACGCGACATCAGTGAATCGAATTTTCAGTTCTCAACGTTACGGAGTTTAGCACAGAACGTAGGTCAAAAAATAGCGCATTGAACACAGCAGGTATAGTTTCGGTTCGTTCATGCGTATGATTGTCACGTGAGTGATGGACACTCAGGCGGACATAGGCGGGAATGTGCACGAGGTTTTCATTGTTTGGTCAGTCCTACGCTATACTTCGACCAGTAAACTTTTACTTCTTTAAATTCGAATCGCATTAATAAGTTGGCTGAAATGACCCGTTATGTTTGTTGAGTTACATAATGTCCACAGTTACATGTTAATATTGGTTGTTTTCGGGTACAGTTTTCCAGAGAAATTTTACATTGGGCATCTGATAATTTCTGATGAAGTTTTATCTCTGGTTTTTACCCTGGCCTTGAACTCACCATTAAAGGATAAAGAATAGAAGAGAGGTATACAAATCATAGTTGTACTGTGTTACAGAATTTACAGATCAAAGTTGTAATGTCATTTTATTTTACGATTATACTTGATTGTTATATATTAGACATTATGGGAAACAAAGTGTCACCCAATGTGTTTGAGTATTTCTGCTACTTAAATGTGCCATGTAATAGTGCTGTGACGTGTGCCTTTTTGAAATGAATGTGTATAATTAGGTAATTTTATTGCTGCATAATTGTGTGACATATTGTTTTTATCAAGACAGTTAATTATTGAGGTTTATGACAATCTGACACAATAACATATGTCGTTATTAACTCATTTTATATGTTCGGTACGTCATTCAAATATGTCATTAAGGCGGAAATTCTATGTCTTGGAGGTGATCGGAACCATTAAAATTATAAATAGGTAACTATATATTGCTGTACATACGTCCGGGGGAGGTAAACATAGCATTTTGTTGTCACCTATCACGTAGTGATCGTATGTGTGAGGATGGCAGGAATGCTTTCAAAATTATTTTCGGGATAGTATGGGTGTTCTAGTACTCGCTTGTACCTGGAATAGCTCTTTGTGGCTTTGGAAATTATTGTGGCATTGCGAATATTTTAATATATGTTGCACTGGACATTCTACGGTACGGCGTACCAAGAATTAATTTGGCCAGTTGCGGTGGCCTTAGCGATTGCGCATGTACAACATGTTGCACGGTACGGCGTACCGATAATTTATTTTATCTATTTCCGAACCAGCCGGTGTTCGTTGAAATAGGAATAGCATAAATAGATATGAGCACGTTGCGGAGCTCTTGCGAAATATCAATAGTGCAACTGGGGTTGGGCTATCTTTAGGGCAGTACTTCCGGTCGCCTCCACGACATGCCTCAGTTATAGTGCTAGTCTGTAGCTGAGGTTTATTTACTCTAGTGCTAGTCTGGTGTAAATTATATTCCGCCATTTGGCCATTTAAATCCATTTATTGTTCCTCTCATATGTTTTCTATTGTTCAAATATAGAATATAAAATGTGTTTACGTAAGGTATCATATTAAAACATTATAATAAATATGAACTGACAACGCTGGCTTTTCTTGTAATTATTCTTGTTAATAAATTCGCGTAGAACAACAAGTGGATGTCGCCAAAAGATCAGGGATCAATTTGATAAGTTGGCTACTGTAACCGAACGTACATGACATAGACAAATGGTAAAGGACGGTTACACTTTGTAATCCGAATAACTATAACCGGATGAATGAATCGAATCTTGGTTAACGAATGGGGTACTGAGCTGCTTTCTGAAATAAACTGTTTATAGCTTTCCTGATTCCCTTTCCTGATTTGTATTGAACTTTTCATCTCAACACATTTTAAACAATCCCGTATATTCAGACGTCTTCGCTAGATGCTTACTCTTCAATTAAGACAAAAATGTTTCTTTCGAAAATAGAAAGAATCCGATAAGCTTGATAATGAATGCTTTGTAAAAAAGACTTTAGTAAAATTATGCAAATTGACACTAATTATCAATTGTTTGCAATTTCACAATTACTAAAACTCGAACACAGTGATTGACGTTGCTAAGCAGGTATACAAGCGAACTAAATAAAACAATTTGGCATTGGAAGTTCTTTGCCTAATAGGGAAATAACATTTACAACTTCACCTAGTATTTTTTACTTATGCATGATTCGATTCTACTCAAACGCATATTTAACTAAACTAACATATTATACTATCAGGTTTATAATGACAATAATGTTAGCATATATACTATGATACATATTTTAATCGTAATACGTCTTGTTCCTAAGAAATAACGCATTCCGTAGGATACATTGTAATCAAATTCTTAATAACCTACCGAGAATAAAACAACACATTAATTCAAACATAATCTTCTCGCTCGAACACATATAAATGTGCTGTTGTTTGCATGAAAATTGCGATTACGACTGTTAATATTCTGCTCTGAAAACATCTGGTCTTTGAAAAAGCAGAACCTTAATTGAAAGTTGTACCCCGCTGCTTACGCGCGCAATTACATTTGATTCACGTATTGTGTATATTGCAGAATGCTCTGGCGTCGTTTAGTATTGCTCCTGTTTGCAATACGAACATCCAAATTAAACGGTTGATATAAATGTTCGAGCCGTCCATAGGTCCATAGTACATGATAGAAAGAGTGTATTAAAATTGCGGACACATAAATTAATGTTTTACATTCTGAATACTGCAGTTCAAACGTTCGTAAAAAACTTAAATCATGTTAAATATGGGTGTAAGAGGTTAAAGTCTAAAGTAAAGCTTTGATTTTGAATAAGAATTGAGGCACACTATCACAGTATTGCATGGGTAAAACACTTGGTCTGATTTTGTCGCTTTTGCAAAACTCGACATTTTACTAAAATTTAAAATGAATGTAAACATATCCAAGGTTGACATATACTGATCAACCGTACATCTGTTGTATTTAGATATATTTTGCCATTTTCTGACAATAATGAACTACATGTCCCGTTATTATATTACTTATATACTTATATTCTGTAACCTATATACATGTTGATATATGTTACCACTTGGTTATTCATCAGGAGGAAACTTAAAATATTTACATTGATCAGGCTATAGTTCCTTGCAATTCTTTTATATTGTGTGTTTTTTGTTTCGCAAATAGCACGCTTGTTTTTCTATACTTACTTTCGTTATTCTCAAGAAATATAAGTCGAACACCTCCAATAAACCTTGATGTTATTATCTTTGATAAAAAATTGATAAATACGGTCCATATTCATGTCATCAAAAACACATATTAGCATGTGTAAACCGCGTTATTTTTTTTTTGTTTTTGAACACATTTTGCCGATATGAACTGCATTGTTTTGCATAACCATGCACATTTCAATATAAAATAATACAATTGTTCAATATTTAATTGATATCGTAGTTTTATCTGCAAAATGAATTTATAAAATATTTATTTGCTGACATATTTTAGCGAATATAACGTTTATCATATATATTGTTTACATCATGATGACATTGTTTGTAGAGAATGATTATAATCTAACACTGTGTAAGCCGTCAAGATCCTGGTAATCATATGGTAAGGAATAACAAGAAACACTGCCATGTGTATTCAAGTGCAATCGTTTTCTGTTTTACTTTCTAGTGATACATGTAAAATGTAATAATTGTTTTACTTATAGCTTTTTAATTTTACATTAAATTGCGATTTTGTTTGTCGATTGAAGTGTTAATTTATTTTATGTATATTTTTGTTTTTGTTGTTGATATGCTTACGGGAAAGAAATTATTGTATGATTATTCTGTACATACGCTATTTAGAACATCATCTTTTTATTGCGACGGGGAATTAAACCGTTAATGCGTTTTTCACGAAGTTCGCACCAAGCCCTCATCATTTTCACTATGTCTTTTCTATAATTGGAAACACAATAGCGAGAACTCTACGATTTTAAAGTAAATGTTCATGTCAAAATATTTTAACACAATAACAATTACCGCTTTCTCATTTGGCGTGCCCTATAAAATTAAAAAAGAGGTTTTCAATTATGAATTGCGCACCCGATTTGTCATAAAAATGAAGTAAATAAAATAAACTTGCATAGAGAAATGCTTTAATATCAAAATCGCTTTTTATGCCCGTATTTTAATTTTCTCGCAACATCGAAAACAACTACAGAAACATGTCAAGATAACGCGAACACGTCCTTTCTGGAAAAAAATACTTTAATGTTGGATGTTGAATTGAACACATTGGAAGTACAAGAATATTAACCTATGTGCACTTAAACTATATATGTTGTCTATTGTACAATTTCTTTCGGTCATAGAACACTGGTTTCTAGTTTGAGATTTAAACATACAAGAAGACATCTAACCCACACATACCTGAAGATGTAAAATAGCAAAATATAGTCGCTTATATATTGGTGAATGATTCGCAAAGACGAGGTTAACGTCTTTGGCATGCGCTTCAGCGTAATTGTTTTCTCTCGTTTCGAGTTATGTAGAAATACTTCAGAAAGAACTATGCTGTCATTTCGTAGAGAACTATACAGTCTTTTATTTTTGTTGCGCCCCTAAGGATTGCATTTTATGGTAAAAACAGTATGCTATACTTACTGAAGAACTGCTTATTTTATAATAAAGTTGGTGTTGAATTTACCGCACGCGACAAAATTGATGCTTTCTGGATTTTTTTTTAAGAATAGACTACTTTGGAATTTGCAAGATATGTAAAAGCTCACGTATCCGTTTGTAAATAATATGCGGAACCAAAATAGATGTTTTGCAAATAAAATAAAATATAAGTAGAGTTATCTGATCGAAAACGCCAATGGTACTCACAATGGGTCAATAGTATTTGAAAAAAAACACCCTGATTAGATGAAGTGTCCAAATTTGCAGAGATATTAATACGCACGTTTTTTCATAGAATGATATTGCAGTATTCCAGAATGTGAACATTATTATTTTCTGAAGAATAATTCACGCAGTGCAGCGCTGTTAGTTTAGTTCTGTTTTTTTTTTAAGTTTAAAAATGAACCAATTACAAAAAAACTAGCTTGGTCCACAACTTTTTTAGAAATAGGGGATCAACTTGAGCTTTAACTAAAATGCATCGATCAGTCCTATGACGTATTTTTGCTTTTCACAGTGCGAGTGTTCAAAGCACTTCTGATAGGTAAAACGTTGTATAGTTGTATTTATGACTATGCGATAAACGTAATATATGAACATCCTTTAAAAGTTAGATATTTGACTAAAATCTAAATGAAACGTTAGTGATACTATAATATATTGAGATTGCTGCAAAACTAAGAAACCCGTTTCAAGTTAGTACATGAAAACTCCTTTGAGATTTAGGAGGGGACATATTACACATTCTTAATTATATAGTGACATACAAAAACATAGAAAACGACCTCATTTAAAAGGCACTAGGAACGCTCAAAAAATGTATCATGTAAATAAGCAGTTTTACCATGTATCTCCATGTGTTTCTCACGCCAAACGGTTTGATGCCTACTTGACATTTCAATATTTGAAGCAGAATCACATCTTTCTCAAAGCGAAATGCAACAATATAAGTTAATTTAATGGGGGTTCTTAAAGCAGCCACTATCGAATATGTTAAGGTAATATTTATATTTTCCCCAATAAATAATAATTATTTTTAATTAGATTTAATTTGGATGTATAAGTGTCCTTTTTTAAACGTCACAAAAAACATATAACATCAATTCCGCTTGTAAGAGGTCATGTTGTTTTCAAAGTAGGTAAATGTCTGCTTTTATGTAAATTGTTGAGACTTAAAGACAATGATGGAAGTTTAAGCTTTAATATTATTTGGTTATGTGTTTCCTGAATTGTGCGCAAAAACATATCGAACTTAATTAACATATAACCGCATATTATTAAACCTCAAACTTCCATCATTGTCTTTAAGTCTCAACAATTCAATGAGAAAACAGATGTGTGAAAAAACAAGACAATCCTTTTAACAAAATGGAAATGTCATTAAAATACATAGGCATTATCTTCTGATTACAAAAATGACATTATTGACACAATCCTGTGCAAAAGACATGTTGTGTGCTTCTTAAGAGACAGGCCATTATAGCATCGAGAAATTTAGAAAATAAATAACCTTGCTTATTAGGAACGTTAAGTTTCAGATTTCACAGAAAAATATGTGTAAGAACAAGAAATCAGGGGAAACGGATTTCATTTGTTAAAACCAATCCATTGTATTATAAAAAGTTTTTATATTCCCCCTTGATGATTAATTGTTATTGTTATGGCCGAAGTTGTTAGACCATGCTCATTACAAACGCTAATTAATAATAAGATATTGAGTCGAAAAAATTCAAGTTAAAAATATTGTCTTTTCTTTGAGCTCGAAATGGGTAACTCAAAAGCGAGCTATTGATGCTAGCATCGATAAGGGAAAAAACTGAAAACCCCAAACAGTAATCGCAATATAGGCAATATTTGTCTTTCTGTGTTATGGACTTAAGTATTCCTATTATAAATGAAACATTGTAAATACAATAATATTCACGTCTCAAATTACCGGTAAAACAAAAGAAAAACTAACATAAAAGACAGTTAATGCCTTGAAAATGAAAGCACCACTCATTTTGTGTTTATAAATTTAATCATCCGTCTTATTAAAAAGTATTTAAATAAGCTTAGAGCATGTTCCCTCTACCTATTTTGAATGTGATAGTTTGTCTCAAAGATTGTGTTCACAAACTGAACATATAAAATAAATATTCAGCTTAATGTTTCAGAACAACGGCCCGTGAGACAACGACAAGTGTTTTTATAACCCTACACACAGGTCTAAACAAGTTAATTATGTTTATTTTTGAATACTTCTTTTATTACAAATAAATTATATTCTGCTTTTATTTAAATACATTATATTATTCCAACGATCTTTAAACTAGTGGTATATGGCATTATATTTATAGAAGTGTATAACTTTAAATGATATATTAACGATACTGTGAGAGGTGTTGCTGACGAAAAGTTTGTAAAATATTCGTCATGCTCGAAATAAGAGCCATGTCGCTGAAGAGATGTTATTAATGTAAAAAACGGACATTCTCTATCACTTTATTTGAGATAAAATGCTGGAAAGGTTCTAACATATCTTGCCCTTAAGCCAAGAGATCGTTCTGTTTATACGCTGGTATAGAATGTCCCGCTTTTAATCAACTTCCCGAATTTATCTAGAATACATGTATATTCAAAACCGTTATTTCGTAATATTGCAAATCCTTGTGAAGAAGCAGAAAAGAATGCACCATTATACTAGTATGCATTATAAATTTAGTGATCGTAGTTATTCTATGAAATGGACATACAATAATTGTCGGTTCGTTGTCATATATTGATCATCTAAACGAAAAGTCGAATCTGCAAAACATGGTAGAAAACGATTCACAAGTCAATGACTACATTGAAGGTAAAAAATAAGAAATAACTAACATTTATTATTTGATTATCTTATTTAAATCGTTGTGTATAGAGAATATTTAGACAGTAATGATCAGGAACATGTTCATCCAACTCATATATCTTCAGATATTGTTAAAAATGTCAGTTTTCTCTTTCGCGATTGGACCGTTTATTATCCTTACTGCGGTTAACAATATTTCTGAGTGTATTATGCCCACTTTCACAACAACTAAAACACTTTTATATAGCTGAAAGAGGTGTTAAATTAAGCAAATAAGTTTGAGGTGAATAACTCTACCGGGTATATATCTCTGTATGTTTACTAAAGGCTACATATCTAATACATGGTGCAAACACAATTGGAGCTCTACAAGTTTAAATTAATATCTACGTGTCATTACTAATTTTAAATCGATACACATCTTATCACATCATTACACAGCATATATCGCATACTAATTTCTTGGTTTGCACCTAATTTTCTAAATGCGAATTCTCGTTGCATGAAACAAAGTATGGTTTGTTTGCATGTACGCATCGTTTTCTGAACATGTTTTTATTCATAGTCAAGCAATGCCCCATTCTGTTAACACTATGTTTGTTTTTACCGAGTGGTCTAGGCGAAATACTTACTGCAGGGGTCAGTGGTTCGAGCTTAGTTGAGGGTTAATTTTTTTTCTTTAATTTTATTTCTTTTATTACTTTAGATTTGTTTTATCCAATGTTTACATTTATAAATGATGTCATAGATGTTAAATTTACGTGTGATGCTCACACTCACTTGCAGAGTCAATCTTGCTTCCCGATCATCCAAATTACCGACATAGACAGAATGATAATTAAACCTAGTTATATGTAGGAAAATAACATACGCACCAATAATTGCCTTTTCTTTATGCCAAGTCAATGATTGAGTGAATGCAATTTACATCATTATTAGGGCGCTCATAATTGCTAGAATACAATTGTCATAAATATTATTATTGCATTTTGTTTTGGTTATAAAGCTAATAGCTAGGAAAAAATCGTGAGCATGTTTTTGTCATATAGCTTACATATACTGCACTATTAGCAAACAATAATTTGCAATAATAGGACAACATGTTATAAGTGAAAAGATAATGGTTTGCAAGGAGTTGTATTATTTTTCCATTGAACATTTTGCTTTGTTTCTATACAATTATATTTCGATGTTGCTGATCTTGATAATAAAAATGATGTCAAAACGGAATTTGAACAGGATTTGCAGACATGTCATAATTCCTATAACAAACCACAGAGATCATTAACGCTTGCAGATACAATATCCTGACACACTTAAATCTAAATTTGATACAGTTTCCAGCAATAGTACATGCATGGGCTATACAATTTTCCAGAGCTTCAAGTGCGAACATTGCAGTCTGGCTCGGAAAGATTCATTCGAAACCATATACGCTCTACTGGTTGTGATACACACGTTACAAAGTGTGTTTTCACTACATATACGCTTAATTTTGTTAAGGCAGCATCAACATTCTAAAACAATATACCGGAAAGAGAAAAATAATGCATTTGAATATCAACCGTACTTTCGTTTGAAAACTGACAACAGAAATGGTTCGTTTTTCTGCAACGATATATATTCATACGAGCGCTTACTCCGATCCTAATAAAAATACAGTTCCGCTCGGCTTAGAGCACTGGGACAGTCATGTTAAATATAGAATTTAATATATGTTTTTTTATGAACAACTAGAAGCAATATGAGTTGCAGATAATTGGTCAGTTACCTCATTTAAACTAACTCGTTTGAGCTGTTAATTCTTTTAAGTTAAATTCAACAGTGAAAAATGCCCATAATTTCACTTTAATGTTTTAAACGCATTTCTATTATGTTTAATACTTTAAAACAAACACAATCATAGTTTTCGAACACAGAGTTTACTTTTTTAAAACAAAAACGTGTAAATAAATGTAAATTACTAACATTCAGAAGTTTTTTTTTTAAATTCTCTGTCAAATGGGAAGTGTCATTGATTTTCAAGCTTGTAAAATAAAAATAAATGTATGCACTCCTGTGGTACATTAATAGCTCATGAATATACTGTCTTATCGCAGTAAGGTATTCGGTTCTCGTGCCGTGTGTCAGAATGTCTCTGACAACAAGCCATTTATACTGATCAGTAAACAGTAGAATAAATTGATCGAGTCAGTTTGACAGCAAAAACACGTTTGTTCAATATACTAGTGGGACAAGAATACGTAAGAAAGTAAGTTTATGACAAACTGTGTGAAATCCTCTCGAGAACGAGTGTACAACATTCAGTTAAAGTTACTGACGTTCCTATCTTGTTGTCGCTGCTTGTATGGCGTCCTACAGGCGATCATATGGTGTTCTGGCAAGGTAATCGTCGTAAGTTCGCCGTCCCAACCGTTCCATTAGCACCGACTTTGAGCGTGTGCGCGACGACTTCAAGGCGCCCTTTGCAATCCTCCGTGAGAACACCAGTCCTGCAAGTAGGATGTTTAATTTAGTCGCTAGTAATACTTACGGAATTATACGTTCACGAGGATATTACCGAATACAATGGAAGATACCTGCGCACAAGATTTAAAATTATTTGAATAAGAAGTTTTGCGAAACAATGGTTGTTCTATCTAATTTGAATTCAGATATAATAAGCGCGTCTAGTGTTGTTCACAATGCGCTTCTGTAATGCAAATGTAAGACCCATCGGTTGGTTTTGTTTATATCTGAACTCGTATTATTTATTACTTAATTATACATTATAACAAATCGTAATACCAAACCAATACATAGGGTAACGTTTTACAAATTAACGTAAAACAAATACTTAACGATGACATGTGTATTTGCAATATTAGACGGTTGCTAGTTTATGAGGTTGTTAAAAATCTATAAAAATCTCGAGTTGAATCTCGTGATATGATACAATAAAGAACATATCGTTTGTCTCTTTTGATACAAACGTAATCAGTCGATATCATGCGATGGAAAAAGCTAGACAAACACTCAATAATATATTTTGTCTTTCGTATGTGAACAAATATAGTAACAAAAGATCCAAGGTAAAACTAGAAAGTTCAACTCTGTTATGGAGCGTGGTCAATTTCGAACCCAGGTACTTGCTATATAAAATCATTGAAAAGGACCACAATCTGTAGTAACATACCATATAAAAAAGATGTGTGTTTTATCGTTTTAGCCTAACATAGATGTATATATTTTAAATTCATACACACCTTTATATGATATGTGCGTGATCACTCTTCCTTGCAGGGTCAATTTTGACCCAAGCGGAATAATGAAAAAATGGACGAGGGCCTCTATAAACATGTTACAATGAAACTATTTGATCGTTATGTATTGTCGTTTAAGAGAAGTTGAATTTTACATTAAGTTTGCTATTTAAGTCTACATACAATGGTTTTGATGTCAGATACATGACGGCTCGGTTTTACACACAAAATAGTGAACCTCATACCTTGCGGTTTCAGATAAGAAGATGATAAAACAATTTACTTAAAAGTCTTTTTCACCCCGTGTCTGTTAAGGTGAAAGTCCTAAGGCATGATATGAACAACCGTCTTACAAGTCGATTGTAAACTTGTAGGTTCCTAATTCCAATATCAACTGATGTGCTATATACACACATGCATACTTGAGTAAAAAAAACCCGCCTAATCACGTATTTCATCATGGAAAAAAACTACGCCGAAATGGCCGGCGGGTTAAGTAGCAGTGAAAAAAGTACACAAAGCATATGTGCGTATTATATTCACTTGTATAATCCTAAAAAAATGCTGATACAATATACGATCTTAATATCCAAAAACGAGTATTATAACTCGTTATCATTTGGTTTTGTATCGTGAACAATTACTCTCAGGAAACGTAAACTCTTCTGCATTTGAGCGTATTGTATAATTTTGTATATTCCAAACAAAAAGGCCCGTGTTTCCAATTGAAATGTCATTAAACATGCATTGATATATCCCGATCATTCTTGCAATTCTTAATAAATACATGACCGTAATATCCCGAGATGAGAATTGTGGCTCGATATCATTTTTCTATAAATTGGTGTCATGAAACACTTTTTTTTATAAAACGTAAGACTCTGTTTAAAAATGCAATGCGAACTTATACCGAAATGTGTCAATGAACTGACCCTGAATAACCAGTACACTGCAATCAGACATATGTTAACATAAATATCTTTAACACATGTATCACAATTGTACACCATTATTTTTGTGTGAAAAACACATACACATAATGCCACGATATAATCACTTTAGATTTATTTATACATCATAAAGCATTACATGAGTAATTGGATTCTACAATTATTATGTTTACGTTTTTAAATTTCTAGTTTGGGCATACATTTCAATGTTAATGGATTTTACATTTTTAAGTATAGATATCCTCCATTTCTTACTACAAAAGAAGCCTGGTATATTTACACGTGTAGCCATTCAAGGTTTGCGTATATCAGCCAAATATAAACTGGTAACATTAATAAATTAACAATGCTTACTAAATTTTGCAGAATATAACAATACAACAGTATACACTGTATTTAAAGTGATATTATGGGCATCTAACAGTTTATTGGTGTCTATCGCAGCCGTTGTTTATTTTTGGTGTTTTCAATTCATATACACTTATATTTGTTAATGCAGCATCAACATACTTAAACAATATTTCGGAAAGAGAAAAATAATGCATTTGAATATCAACCGTAATTTCGTTTGACAACTGATCATGCATGTACGATTTGATATCAAATTTAGTTTTGGTGCAGATTCGTTGGTACGACACAAAGACACAATTTTGTTTTACGGATATGTTATTAGGAAAAGGCTCATTGGTATGTTGTACTACTAATATTGGAATACAAAAAGTAAAAAGGGCACATTGTATGTGGCTCATAATCCAGTTGTTAGACTTTCAATTAACCTCGCGAATTGATCCTAATAAAATGTAATTGAAATAAGTATGTTCTTGTGTTGAGATATTCATAACTGAGAGTGACTTTAATCGTAAATAATAAGCAAGTACCTTCAGATGCTATTGCAGCACAAACCGTGTCATTTTGATGACTGGACAATTATTTATCACTGATGCACACAAGCCGCACGTTAACTTTATAATGAAAAATCAGTCAAACTCAATATTCTTTTTATCTGGATATCGTAATAAACATTAGTCTAAAAGTTACTTGGAACACAATTATGTTAGGAATTTATTATGATACTTGAGCAAATGTTATGATTAACAAATAAGCTGTTTATGCGTCTTTGTACGGCCGACATTCTATAAAGGTTTTTTTTTCCATGTTCACGAAACCAAATAACGAAATGCTTAAAACTAAATTTAACTTTTAATTAAACAAAAGAACATCAACGCTATTACATCGAACGAGATGTCTTATTCGAACCACCATAATATGATCCTGGTGGTGGACTATCTGATATGCCTAATTGAGCATCGATTTTAAAACCGATTTGCAAATGACCTTCTTCTTCGTGATCCTTATAAATTGCGTATCTATATTTAGAAATTGCATTCTTGTAGTGCTGTTGTAACGTGCCGTGTTGCGTAAGATCTGTCTCCCATGATAAATAATTCTCTACTATCTTGACAATTATTTATTGAAGGTAATTTGATACGAGGTTATATTCGCACCATTTTAAGCTGCTGTTTATCCCAGTGCACTATCTCCAGACTTCTGGGAAACCCTAACCATCATCCTCAATCGATCGGTCTTTGTAATGAGCAGCTTCTGAGTCTTACAACGCTGTCTGCAAAATAAATTATTGTGTTATTTGATTGTTTGAAATGATAATTTCAAATAATGTTTTATCTTAACGTGTATACGTTAGTTGAAATATAGTCAGTTAAGTAAGTGTATTTAATGTCTAAATATTTCAATTTTTCTAGCGACAATTGCACAATTTATATAAAAATAACATAAGTATATTATACAGAAACATCTCTTATCTTTTAATGTTAATTTATTTTCGTTGCATTACGATATCTTAATAAAGTTCAGTTACAGTTTTGAATGTATTGATGACGCAACAAGCATTTTTGGACATGATAGATTTAAACTGAGAAAACAATTGATGAAGATGTGTTCATTTATACATTTGAATTATTACGGTGTAACATGTATATAACATGAAAATCTGTTCAAATGTCTTCAACTTTTGAAGCACACATAGATGGCAAGTTTGCATCTCTAAACATCTTAGACAATGCCATCAAAACAATGACCTACAGCTTGCAAGAGAGAAAAGGGAGAACAAGCCATGGGTGACGACCGAAATCATAGACCTATGTGAAAAAAGAAGATAGCTATGGCACGAAAGATACACCAGCCTGTCCTCTAAAAAAGATTTCCAGAAAATAACAGGGGTAAGAAGGAAGATGAAAGAGGCCAATGAGGAAAGGATTGAAGAACAATGTATAATCATCGACAAGAAGATGGACACAGGCAGCAGTAAGAAGGCTTACAGCACCCTCTAGTCACTAACGAAGACCAAGTCCAGTGTTTTATCAGAAGCCTACGAAAATTTCCTTACCAAAAGTGCCGCAGAAATAAAAAGGTGAACTGAAAACATCAAATACCTCAACACATACCCGCTTCAACCAGACTCAATTCTCATTCAGAACGATCCCAGACCAGAAGTTGGGCAACGAAAGTCCGTCCATACCAAAGGAAGAGAACAAGTAGGCTGCGTGTAGTCTTAAAGCTGGACAATATCCGGGATTCGACAACGTTCCTTCTTAGCTAATTAAGCTCAAAGGGATGGACACGACTGGAACAATGACGACACTATTCTTAAAACTCTAGGAGCAAAAAAAGTAGCCCAAGGAGTGCACCAAGTGACTGCTCATACCAATACCGAAATTGGGCAACCTGAAATAGTGCGACAATTACCTCACCATAAGCCTGATCAGTCATCGCAGCAAAGTCATGATACGCGTCATCCTTAATCGATTGAAAAGTAAGGCCGAGGGACTGCTGGCCGAAGAAAAGGCTGAATTCAGAGCTGGGCGGAGGGTGGAACAATCATCATGTAGAAACACATGCAACGCGAGCTGCTCCACAACTTTACTTGAGAAAGCTTACGACCGCGTGTGGTATAATTGCCCAAGGCATTTTACGAGACGATTCAACATTGACGAAGAACTGGTGCAAGTCATTCAATAACTACGGAAACGCCAGCAGTGCGAAACTTCTCAACGGACGTCTTCAGAACATCAGTGAGCGTCCGTGAAGCTTGTCTGCTCACTCCCGTCCTGTTCAGGCTTTTACTTGAGAAGATAATTCAAGAGACTCTTCATGATCACCGCATCTCTATCTTCATCGGTGGAAGACCCACCGGAAACGTGTGATTCGCTGATAACATAAACCTCATGGGTTACGCAGGATACGCAATTGATCATAAATGTCTCCGAAGACCGTTCCGCATCGCCTACACAAAACACAATAACAACGAATGTGTCCGGAACCTTACTACAACACTGGCTTGATATTGATACGTCACCATGCGTGACTCTTCGTGAAAGACTGTTCTCCTAATCCCTTCCCATGGGTGAAGAACTTTCATCAGCAAACAATGGTCTGACTGGAGGAGGATTACTGCACCGTCGTTCCCATTTTCCATTAACGGCCAAACAGGTAAAGAGATTAATGAAGATGCTGCTGATGATGATAGTTCAATACGTTTGTTGTATACTTATAACGCTTACTTATCTCGGTCTAATTACCTGTTCGGTGTTTGAAATGTATTTCGTCAGAACTAAGTTATTATGTTAATCAGTTCCTCCGACACTTTGTTATGATTCAGTGATATTTTGTTGCACTGTTTTGGCGTATTTTCAACTGTTTACTTTAATACTGAATCATATTACAATAGTATATTATAGAATTATTTACTGGCTAGATCGATACTAAGCATTACACTACTAAATATTTTTTACTGAAAATAAAGCTCCTCCTTGTTGAATGGGAAGACATGAAAAGCACCTATTAATGGTTGCTTTAAATGCCGTTTCAAGTTTGAAATCTTTATAGATTTTCATGGCTCGTTCCTTTTCGAAATTCGTCATACACTTTTAGATTCGTTTAGCTATTTTCAGAATAACATACATTGGCGTTATTGCATTTCGTGTGAGTTTTTTCGTCACTTAGAAACAAGGTATAAAATGATTTACAAGACAATTCGACTCAAATATTTAATACATATACCAATAAACCCTGCATCGTCAATTTCATGATTAAGCAACCGGATTAGCCATAGTTTGCAATATTTGTTATCACCGACATTAGCGAATCAAATTTGTTTCCGTGTACCCGCTGGAGACCTTCAGACATACAGGTGAACACGAACCTTATAAAATGGCACATTTGCCGTCAGATATTCAACTGGTTCTGACCGATGAAAATATTTAAAATTTAGTCCGAACATATTTTTGATCAACATACCGTGTTTCTGATAAAATTTAAAAACTGTTATAAAAATCAAACTAGCACTTTCAAGAGTTTTTTTTCAAGATATTACCGTAGCTCTGATACAAATGAACAACGAAGTGAAACGAATACAGTCTAATTTACATACAATTATTGATCGCTTAAACTGAAAAATATGTAACATTTATTGATTCATGTTTGTCTTTGATAAATGTTCATAGGTGAAAAATGTTGGGCGTTATTGTTATTATTTGTGCTGATGACGATGCAGAATGCGATATAGGCTCTGACGTTGTAAACTGCAAACTACAAATGGTTCCGCTTCTATTAAATCTGAAATATTTATCATTTAAAACCAAACATGGTAATGCATATTTGAAAAAAAGCACACAAAGAAAAAAAAGTTTATAGCATGTGCATAAACAATAACTGTGAGAACAATATATTTCGTCGCATAGCTATTTTCGTGGCAATTCGTTGGTCACCTGAACGACGAAATCAAAGATCCGAATAAGTAAGTCTGTACTCTTATGTCAGACAGTATACGGAATAAAACTCAAATTAAGGCTTAAACAAAAATGCCAGATTGGATGAATACACAAAACATCATGCCAACGAATCTAAATGATTTTACAGGATGTTAAGCTTCTTTTGCACTTATCAAAAACATAAGTTTGAGAAAAATTAAACGCAAAGACAGTATTGCTCCACTTTGCGATTTTTGTTTGTCAAATATAATATCCTCTGAGCTGTGGAAAGTCAAACCGCCATCCACAATCGAGCGGTCGCTCGAATGAAATGTTCTGTAGTGGTTTGAGTAAATACTTTTAAAATGGTTATTTGAACTCTGTTTTCAATGAATTGAACGATTCGAATCATTACTTGAATACAAATACTGACTTAATAGCGATGCAAATTAACAATTTAACCTATTTTCACACACATCTCGGCCTACGGGTTAGGAAACCGTGCCTTGGCATTTAATCCAAAGTGACTGAGAGAAATACACATTAACTCATCCTGAATTAATGTACCACAGGTCAGGAAACTCAATTTCAGTCGCCCCAGTGCACGTCATTATCAAAGCGTTGTCAAATGTAATTTGTTATACACCGAATGAACACAATCAAGATCCTTACATACATCAGATACAAATGTCCTGAGAGGACCTGTATAGAACTTCGACTTACGCAGACACATTACTACAGCTATCATGCTTACTGCTTCTAATTTCAAAATGTATTCTGCTTTTGTGTCTCTCTTATCAAAAAAAAACAAACTGCTCCTATGAGTTTCTTGCATTAAATTGACATCGGCATCTACGTAATAAATGAATCGCACAGGAAACAAAAACTATAACAAAGAAAAATCTTACGTGCGGAAAATGATACATACGTATTCCATATTACTCACCTTTCTCATTGAAACCTAAATGTAGCGTAGTAACTTTTACTCCCATTGGTACTGTGTGGATTATAATACAAAGAAGTTAAGCTCCAGCTGCTGGAGCAGTATTGCATTGTCACAATAAACAATTAGTTGGACTTTATTTAAGGTAAGTAACCAATTGCCAGAACTTTACGAAACAGCACAATAAAAACCACATACACACATAGAAGAATAAAGCTGGGGTCCTTTGAATATAAGACACGCATTGTTTGAACATCATGCGAGAATAATGCATTTTTTATTTTGAGCGTCATTCATAAGTAATCAGAACTATAGCGAAACTATTATGGGTTATTTCCTAAATAATACCGTGAAAATGACCAGCGTAATGAGCATGGGCCGTCAGCTGCTAATATGACATATGTATTGTATTGAATTCCTCCTTCATTAGAATGTAATATTTATTAATTATTGGGTGCTTTGCAAACATTTTAACAAAAACGTGAACCTGTCCTCAGTTTTAATCTTTAATTTTAAGATTTAGATTTACACTCGGCTACAAACAGTAGTTATTTCTGAAAAAAATTGTTTTGTCATTAAAGGAAATAATGTGAAGTTTTATATCATAAGTTTTTTCTGTAGTTTATTATGTTGATGTAGATTTTAGACAATGATAAAAAGAGCGCGAATGTTAAAAGCCAGCTTCCCATGAAACAGATTGGAACTCGGTGTAGATATTGTTTATTATGACATTCTGACCAAGTTTTATCAATATTGAGTCATTAATGTATGCCTCAGAGTAGAACACAAAGTTTTCTAAGATACGAAACGGGGAACTACTTGTTCGACAAACATGACCTAAATTTTAATTAGGCCGAGGCTAGATTTTGTAAAGACACGATTACGATAACATCACTGATATGGAGTCATAATTGTTTTAAATAAGATTCCATCTAGTTACCTACTTCTTACACGCGCGCTATCCGGATTCAAGCTAGAAGGCTTATATATTGCCGCGATAAACGTTATCTAATTTTATAAATATTTCATGTTGTTTAAAATTCGTCAATTATTATGGAGGGAAATAAGTATAATATGATTTGAAACAGTATTCATGTTGAATTGCGCTATTTTCAGTGCGTGACTACACTCAGTTCAACAGCGATGCCTATTGTATATATAGTCAAATACGGGGTCCGAGTAGTACCCGATTATCTTTTGCCTCCATACCACTCAAGTATTAAATACAATTAAGTTTGTATAAAAGTATTAATGGTTCGTTTGATCTCCCGTACTTAACCTCATAAAGACAAAGGTGGTGATAGATGTAATACTGTTTTTTCTTGTACCAGCTGAATGTGATTTACATATTTAATATGAGTTTGATATTTGTCTTTTAAAAACCTTAGTATTTATACGATATGTTTTGTTTGTAAGGAATGGGTTTGGTAAGCTTAAATATAAACAATTAACTGCAACTCGTTGGGTCAACATATATACAATATTTGCATGAGAAATATAATCCATTTATAGACCAGATTGTAAGCATCTGTTACATCCATGACATAGTTTTGCTTTATACATACATATATATGTACATGTTTTTCTTAGACGGAACATCATACAGTTTTATCGAACTCTTACATGCAGGCTCATATAAAAGCAATTTGCATACATAATCGGACCAATATTCCGCATGGGTTAAACACAGACGATCGTATGCGTTTACAATAACGCAATTCTTTTAAATTTCTAAAAGGATAATACTTCTAGCACGCGTGTATAAATAATACATATATCTGGCGAGCGAAAAAAGGAAGGTTAATAATTTCCAAAACCGATACTTTCGTTAAAATGTGGTAGCATAACAGATCTATTAACTACCGATTTGGCCAGTTTTCATGTTTATGCATTGTCAAAAATATCCACAGTTTTGGCATATTTACATTAATAAAATCGTAGCATTCCGTAAGCCGTTTGCGGTTAACTTCTTCATTTTAGTGAGATCACTTATGTAGGTTCCTGGTCTAAGAGTGAATGTTCTATTGCGACTTGCTTATCGTCTGCGACGAGATGAACTGATATTACCAGTCCACAATGTTATTGATAGCTACCATCACATGTAGATTTGTCGAAAGTAAAATATATGCAAATGCGAAACAAGGCGTTGCGGAAATAAATGTCTAACAAAAAAGCATTTGTGTGCCTTCTGGTTAAAAATAGTGTACCGGTAATGATGATGTTGAATTAAACGCTATGAACACTTTTACTATGTATTTTCTATCTTGTTAAGTTTACTTTCGGCAGTAAAAATTGTTTCCAGTTCCTATTTAGATTGTATCATTCTACATATACGTAACTTTCGTTTCTAAAGTATACATTAATAATGTCTCACTTCTAAAGTATTGACACATACCGCGTATTCATCGGAGTTTCATAGAAACATTTTGTAGGTGTGCATTTTATTTTTATCGTAAGAAAGTGGAACATTTCAGAGGAAAACATAGACATGAATTATTGATGTTATTTTTGTTGTAAGCGATCCCCTTTCTTAAGTAACAGACTCGCGAAACCATTATTTGTCGTGTTGCTAGATCAACAAGGGCATTATGACATGATCTGGAGTAGTTTTTCATGAATAAACATAAATTTAAAATCGAATTATGCATGTCCGTTTATTATGCACATATGTGGTACTTCGTACATTTTAAATATATTGAAAATATTTATTTTTAACATTTATTGGCTTAAAATAACTGTGACATTCAAAAACATCTTTGGAACAAATTGATGAGTTATATCAAAAACTGTTATTTCCATGTTTAAATAGATTGTGAATAAAAAATACGAAACGAGCTTAGAGCACAAACAAGTGAAGCACATTCGCATAAACTTTATTAACGTTTATTTACATTCATTCCCAAGTGCATGTTATTTTTCGTTGTGAGTTTTGAGAGAACTATTTTGCGTGTTCATATCTGAAACCTCCAATCAAGCAAGAGATTGCATTGTGTACACACTCGCTGAGATCACTTTCACTTACGTATTACGATGTGCTTTTATTATTTAATTTCCTAGTTTTATCACGAATGAAATGATATAGCAATGGGGCAATCTCGCTATTTCAAAGTACCGCAAGGCCTTGTGAGAATACAGATGAAATTAGTAGTAAGCCTGTATTCATGTAGATAATAACAATCGAAGTTATGCTATTAAATACAAATTTAAATTCGGTTCAGTTCGTCAAAGACGTCTATTGGTAATGCACAACGAATAGCTAAATCTGCATAATTTGGCCGATATAGATAAACACGTCAATTACTAGATGTATTCCAAAAACATCAGAACAAGCGAGCATATACTATTTAAATTATTTATTTTATGTCAATCAATATTCATGGTAAATGATTATAGCGTTCCTTTAATAATAACTTTCATTAATCGAAGACAACACATATGGAATCGTCATATTACATGAACAAAACAACAGTTTTCTCTTAAATGTTTGCACCGTAGCAAATCTTAACTGCGGCGTTTCACTAATTTCTGCAGTTCACTAACTTTGTTCACTTTTTATGTTCACATTTACTATAAAGTATGCAACTATTTTGATTTTTTAGCAATCGTCAAGTAAGGAAATATTTTTTAAGTGTGCATTTAATTATACAACAATATCGTATAAATAAGTGTATATGTTAATGAATCTATACAAACTAAATATCTAGCGAATTGCTCAAAGCTACTTAAGCTCTGCGTGCCCTTCGTGTAACTTAATGGCACATGTAACTTACATGTCTTATTTTAAATCGATAAAAAATTACTCGCATTTGTTGTGCAACTTATATCGAATATCATTTTCTGTGTATACATTTTATTTGTCAACGGCGAATTCTCTGTGCGTGACAAAAAGTAGCATATGTTTGAACGAATGCATACACATTCGTTTAAATTTGATTTAATTAGTATCTAAGTAAAGACAAATTTAAAACTATTATGCTGTTTTACATTTGATGGGGATTTATGGATATGAAAACGCCCCACAACAAATAAAGTTAAGTTTGACCTCGAAATGTTAATATGGATGTATAGAATTTTCATAAGTTACACAAAATACTCTAAGAACTTGGAAATGATTGTCTTATGTTTACCAGCACATGCTTTAATGGTATGGTGATGAAGTACCTTTCCTAGAACTGACTTGCAAATTAAGATGACGACAAAGATCCTTGGAAAGACACACTTGAAAATAATGCCGTGCGTGTAAAATAGCTATTTTAAATTCCTAATCCTGGTAAAGATGATTCAATTTGCATAGGTATTATTACGCAAGACATGTTTCAGTATGCATTCATATCTTCATGTCGGTTACGTCATCTTTTCGGCTGCCTGCTGTTAACGATAACTTATCAAATATAGTGTTCAGACATAATAAATAGTGTATGCGAATTAGTAACTTAAGCATTTAGTCTTTTCTCGAACAGGGCTTTAGATTAAGACCGCTTAATTTGCCGATCAGTGCATTGGTTTGTTCTGATCGTTTAGAAACCGACATATCCGACCTAGACAACACTCAGTGTTTATAATAAAACCTAGTTATGAATTTGCATATAAAATACGCACTTATAATTGCCTTTTGTTTAAGCCACATCCATTACTGAGCGTATGCAATTAACATTATTATCATAGCGCTTATAATTGCGGGTAGACAACCGTAAGAAATATGACTGTTGCAAAATGTTCTGGTAGTAAAGCCCAGCATAATTTTCTGGTAGTAAAGCCCATATAAAATAACAACATGTTTGTGTCATGTAGTTACATTAACTGCAATATACGAAACCCATAATTTACAATATCAACCAAATATATGGACAAAGTTGATGATGGTTTCCCGATAGTTGTTACAATTCTTTATTAAGTACTGCTTTGTTGGAATGGCATTATATTTCGATGTTGCTGGTCATGATACTGAAAATGATTCCGTAACGGCATTTGCGTAGTATTTATCGACATGCAATAATTAAAATATATATCATAATTCATTAACTAAACCATACGGATCATTAACGGTGTCAAATAATAGATCTTGGTAAATGTGTATATAAGTTAAATGCAGTTTCCAGTTAAAGAGCATGCATGGTTTATAAAGTAATTTAGGAAAGCAGCAACTAAGAGTTTCAAAAACTAACATTGAAGTCTGGCTCGGAAGCATTCACATTAATTTCGTTTTAACCATATGTGCTCTGATGGATGTGATACACGCGTTAAAGGGTTAAAAGAAAATCGAATCACAGTAGAATATCAATTGGACAAATACACATATGTATTAAAGCTTTTCTAAATTTGATCACCGTATAACATGCATCATTTTAGTTTTCAAACACAGCCGTTTGCTTTATTTACAAAATTAGTCTAGAGTGTACACGGTTTAGATGTATTACTTTTAATTTTATGTCAAATTGTAAGTGTCCTTCTTAGTCAAGCTTGTCTGAAACATAAGTGTATGCACTGCTGTGGTACATGAATTGCTCATTAGTATATTGTCTTATCACACTAAGTTTTCCGGTTCTCGAATTTTGTGTCATTTAATTTGTAATCACTAGCCATTAATACTGAACAGTTGAACATACTAATGAATTGATTAGTTGTATGTGAACATGTATAGAAACAAAAAGACCAATATGCCCGTAGATCGTTAATCTCTTTAAATGGGGCGTAGCCAGTTGCGAACACACTTTAAACAATTGTTATTAATGACCACAATATTATGTCGCATACAAAATGCTGAAGTTGTGTGATTTGTGGTTTTAGCCTTAATATCGACATGGCCAAATTATATACCTTTCCTCCTCATAATCCCTTGCGGGGTCAATTAAGCCTAGGGGGCATGATTTGAAAAAAAGAATAAGAGGGCTCTATACTTTATTACAGGAAAAATATGACACCTTTTGAATTGTCGTTTAATCGAAGAGATTTATCATTTGTGTTTTATTTTCCATTACATTCTATGACAAACATACATTATGTATCATCTAACCATTTAGAATAAAAACAAATACGTTTGGTTATATGTCACGACATGCAGGGTATTTGATTTATTGAAACAAACGCGCTAACACTGGTTCTCAAAAATGAATCATAACATGTCATAAACTATGCATAGAAAATAAGTGTTATCATACACAGCTGAGGAAGATAGAGTATAACGCGTATACTCGTTAATGTTCGGAACCAATGCCTCTTTCTATCTCAAGTCATCCGTCTGCTCTCATAAAACTCACTGAAACATACACAAAAAACAACAACAACCTAATATTAGCCTTTACACAAACAGAGCAAACATTAATAAAGACCTACACATATGTACACGAGCAAATCTTGATTTCCAAACCACTGTACATGTATAGTCTTCAATAACATGTAAAACCAGTTTATTCACTTCTGAAGCGATAATTTGTTTGTTTACGTCATGAAATCTCTATGTTGAGCAACACAATTGATTGTAAACGGATAATACTTGCTAAAGTATCCTACATGATTGACAACAACAAAGCTTTGTAGATACACATGTGTTGTCATTTAATATGACTAACATTAGTATTGCTTCAATGCTAACGAAACCAAGCTTGTGTACTTCTTAAAATTCTATTTACGTAAATATTTGAAAAACAAAATGTTCTGTTGAATGGAAAGAAAAAGTCTTATGACTAATGGAACATCGATTTGAAAACCAATTTGCAAATGACAAACTACTACGTGATAATTATAAGGAGCTCATTTCTATTCTTATATTGTAGTTATGTAGCACTATCGTACCGTGTTGCGCTGCGTTTGATTCGTATCCCTTGATAAATAAATCTCAATTATCTTGACATTTATTAATTGAAGGCAATTTAATACGGTAATATTTTCGCACCATTTGAAGCTGCTGTTGATCTCAACTCATTATCTCCAGACTTCTGGGAAACATTAACCATCATCGTCAATCGATCGGTCTTTCTAATGAAGAGCTCCTAAGTCTTGACAAACAACTGAACACTTTGTATCCGTCTGTTAATCTATGGCGCCACGTATAAGAATGGATCTTGCAGACACGGAGTGTATACATCTATACATGGAATGTTTTTTCAAAGCAATTCGAGAGCGTACAATGAAGCTGTAGATGAGAAGGAGACTCACTAGATTACTGAAACCAAAACAATAAGAATTAAATGTTTATTTTACAATTATGATGTTAAATTCACGTATCCAGTGGCAAATACAATTCAGAGCAATACATGAAAAAAGACATATCACACATAAAACGTTGCTTAGTATGTAAATTTGAGTCATTTAACATATTCAATTCATAAAAAAACCTATTGAACATAAATGTTTGATCCATCAAAACATGAACGCTTTATACGTTGATTTCAAACGATAGGTATGAACAGCGTTGTGTTTTATTTTATAAGGGTGTCACGGTACTCCGTGGGACGGTATATCGTTATAGTCTCCCCTCGGCACGATACGCCTCCGAGTTCGTACGGTACGGTACGGTACGGCATTTTGCCATGACGCATTTTAAGGGAAGTAACTGTAATTCGCCCAAAACAAATGGCGGAAATCGAGTTGAAATCGCCTGAAGCTGAAATTCTCCCAATATCATCTCATATCACATTTTTAAATGACAAATTTTGTTAACATGAATTTAAAATAAAAATACATTTTTTACAAATTAAAGAAATGATGTATGTAGAGGTCTTTAAATAAAATTGAAAAATGGTTTAAAATGGTTTGTATGTTGTTTCCATCTGACGATACGTATCGCGATACGTATTGTATCGTACACACTGTACCGCGATACGTATCGTATCGTAAGGTGAGCGTATCGTGACACCCTTTAACGGTTATATGCAATCACTCTGTCTGGTCAGACGCTTCCCTCTTCGCTATAAAGGCATGCGTGATTGTTCGGTCTAATTATCGGACAATTATATAAAAAGTCAAAAATGTGCACGATAAAACCCATTCGTTATTTTGTAGAACACATATATACAGTAAGCGTTTTAATATTATATTGATAATCCCTTACAGTTTTCATCAAATTATATATGCTACTGTTTATTTCTTATAAAATACGCATTTATTGCTTGTGTATTATGTGATGTATATATCGTTATATAACTTGCAGAGATAATTCGCTTGGAATATTATATCTTTAGGTGAGCTACATCGGTGCTTTTCTGAAAGTTCTTAATGGTGTTTTACCCTATTACCAGATGAACATCGATTGTATAACAACGATCGTATTAATTTGAGCAGTATACTATCGCTATTTTAGACCAGATTTTTTTTCCAAAAATGGGAGAATCTGTTTTTGTCATCTTCGGAAAAACAAAATCTTCAATAAACGCGATATTTGATATTAAATGATAGAAAAAAGGAGGAAATAATAGGATAAATAGGCCAGCCTCGCGCTTCCATGGTTTTAAAGCTCGCACTTGATCTTTATCCAAAACTCACATTATAGTTATTATGTATTCAGCGAAATAAGAATAAAATATAACAGACAGTCTATGAATAGTACGCATAAATGTATATCCTTTGTATGGATATATCATTTGATTATATATAGATTTTTTGTAAATATATTTTTTAAATGAACATACTCGATTTGCATTTTTTTGAAAATGACATATATTTATTATCCTAGCAAGGTCTGAATTCCCATCCAGACAGATTTGGACCACATTAGACAAAAACTTATTTAAAACTCGGAAAACAATTACAACAAAATTGTGTCTGTGTTTCGTATGAACGAATCTGCATGAAAACTACATTTAGACTCACATCGTACATCGAATCCTTTCTGTAGTCAGTTGTCAAAACGAAAGTACGGTTGATATGCAAATGCATTATGTTTCTATTTCCGGGGTATTGTTTTAGTATGTTGATGTTGCATTTACAAATATATGTGTATATGAAGTGAAAACACCAACAATAAACAAGAGTTGCTATAGACACCTATAAACATAGCATACACTGTAAGATGCCCATAATATCACTTTAATTTTAAGATCAGATAAAAATCAATTATTTATCTGAAATTATATCATTATAATACTGCCTTTTGTATGACTTGTATAAATCCTAACACAAGACCACATACCATTTTTGATAATCAGAATAATAGATCAGGCGTTGTTAAATAATTATGAGCCATCAGTAAATAATTAAACTACTACTACTACTACTACTACTACTACTACTACTACTGCTACTGCTACTACCGCTACGACTCTTGCATTTAGTACAACCCATCCGATATTATTTCTTGTACTTGCTTATCCTAAAGTACTATGTGAACCTCTGGTAAAAAATGCATAAAACTTGTAACTAAGACAACATAATTACACGTAACATGCAATTATTGAATGCTACACTGCAAGAAGACATTTGTTAGAAATATGTTATTTGTATTCTGTGTTTGTGGACAACGCGTGTTGGTTTGTATTTTTTGAAGTATAAGTATACTCGTAATTGTAGTTATTTATAATGATACAGATGAAGAATATGTTAACGACTCAAATGATGTTGTTGTTGTTGATGATATACATGATGACGAGTTTGTGGACAACGCGTGTTGGTTTGTATTTTTTGAAGTATAAGTATACTCGTAATTGTAGTTATTTATAATGATACAGATGAAGAATATGTTAACGACTCAAATGATGTTGTTGTTGTTGATGATATACATGATGACGAAGATGATTATGGTTATCATAACGATGATAGAATGATGCTGCATATGCCACTGACGATGATTTTGCTGCTGTTGCTGCTTCTGTTGCTGCTGCTGATGATGATAATGCAGAACACGATGATAATGATGATGATGATTATGATGATGATGATGATGATTATGATGATGATGATGATAATAATAATGATAATGACGATGATGATGATGATGATGATGATGTTGATGATGATGATGATGATGATGATGATGATGATGATGATGATGATGATGATGATGATGATGATGATGATGATGATGATGATGATGATGATGATGTCGATGATATTGATGATGATGATGTTATGATGATGATGATGACGATGATGATGATTATGACGACGATGATGATGACGAAACTGATAAAATGTAATTAAAAACATGACTAAATTACTTTTATAAACTCCACTAATTAGTAGGAATCAGCATGGTAATATGTCTTGGCACGTTCATCTACAAATAGCTTACAGTTCTTTGTTAAACAGCATGTTGCATCTAAATATAAAGCAATTGATCTTATAAAAGAAAGCTGTTATTTAACATCAATAAATGCAGATTTTCTTGTTCGCAAAAAATAGAGTTAATTTTATGTGTACACCATATGCTTGGAACATGATATTAGAAAAGTGAAGTAAAGATATTTTGAATTAAGAAGTGACGTGTTTGCTATCAATGCACTGATTATATATAGTTTGACTCCTCCGTGTGACGAAATTATAATATCATTGACATATCGTTTGTTTTGTTATTTTTATATTCATTTGTATGCATTAACTAAAGTATGAATTATAAAAGCTACCGAATATCACTGCATGCATTGGAAGAATAAACGTCGCATAAATATTCTACTATTTAGAGGAAAAAATGATATGTTACAGATAATATTAGGCAAATGACTCGCAGAAAAATTGTATTTGATTAAATAAAAAAAAATAATTGTAACACGATAACATAAAAAACATATCTTGAAAAGGAATATATTTGCATATATATACAATCAGTTAATAATGCACTCGATAAATAACATGTCGAAAGTAAATATGTAGAGATCTGTTTTATAGCATTCGGATTTATAATTACTGTAAAACTGTTATGCGTATGGCACGCATTTCCGAAGTATTATATCATACAGTAAAAAACAACACGAATTTGACATAAATTGGACATGAAACGAATTAGCAAGATTTCATGACTCCACAAAACTTTATGTAAAAGAAAATAAATCATTCTACAGTATACGCCGCTTATATTGCATGCACATATTTTATGGTAGGTTAACAAACACACAAAACTTAAGACCAACATCACGACGCTATCATGTCTTGTCAGTATATTATTTAAAATGTACAACACCATCTTGCTTTTGATCATTCAATAATGCAGTTTATGACATAAAAATGCCCCACAACTTACTTAATTTAGACGTAAAACTCAGAATCGAATCGTATGCTCATCTTAGTTGTGGTATTCTTTATCCGTGATTTGGGAAAGTCTCATATAGTTTTAAACATTAAATGAACGTTTAGATCGATAAATTGAATTTCAATAAAGTGTATTCACTCATTCAAACAAAATGTCTGAACGTTGTGTAGCCGAATCAAACTGGTTTAAATTCAAAAACGTTGATAGTGTATTGTAATGCGTATTTTTTCAAACGATTTTTTTTAACGGGGACATTTTTTCGGTTTGTATTCAAGTTATCTCTTTGTTTTTTGTATTTCAGTGTATAACATGAGTGTGTGAATAGGCTGTTAACGAAATGAATGTTATTGGAACCAAAACTTATGAAGGATAAGTACTTAGTATATGAACATGTAGGGCATATTAATATGTTCCGTTTAATGAGTTTGTTCACGCATATGCAATGTGATTAATATCGTAATTGATGCGCAGAATACACTTGAAATATGTACATGTTCAAGGCTGTAGAGAATAAAAAACATCATGTGGGTCTTGGTTTTCGTTTGCCATACGTTACTGGAGTTAAATTATATTACATGTATGCCTGAGCCTGTTGCTTTGATTGAATCTGGTCTGTAAGTAATGTGTATCTCAGTAAGTATTAATTAAATCGTATGTCGATAAAAATTGTAAACATAGTTTCAAAAGTGAACGAATGACTTTTAGACATGAGCGCCTTTAGCTTAGTTAGCAATAATAATTTCAAATAGCGATAAGAAACTTTTTGTGGTTATAAGATTACAATGTTAAATTGAATGATCATGTCGATTTTATAATTTGTAACGGAAAATATATTAACGGTAAATACCTTTTTTTTTCAAAGCCTTTTTCGTGGACAGACACTAACACCTATTCAAGCGAATCTTATTCAATCGGTTACCTGCATATACGTCTCTATTCATATTTTACTCATGTTAAACGGATTTTATATTCATTTCTCTTGATACGTTAGTCTAATACATGTATATCTCGACAATATATTAGGCCCCGATTTTTATCTCAATTAAATTTGAGCTGTGGAAAATCAAACTGTCCTCTTGAATCGATCGGAAGCTCTAATAAAAAGTTCTTAAGTGTTTGGAGAAAATACTTTTAAAAGATTGTGTTTTGAGAAATTTAACACTTCGGATCATATCTGGAAGACATATACTTCTTTTATACCGTTGTAAATTAACATCTTTTAACACATATCTGCTCGGCGTATGGTTCAATCAACGACGTCTTGACAAATAATTGAATTGAGCATGAATGCCAAATAGAATGTGTTTATGCACCACATGCGTAACGTAACGGTGGGCGTCTCTCGTTAATATCATTTATTATTAGTAACGGTCGGCGTCTAACGTTAATATCATTTATTATTAGTAACGGTCGGCGTCTAACGTTAATATCATTTATTATTAAAGAGTTTGCTTAACGCGCTTTAATGTTAATTTCATTAATTGATAATATGAGCCGCGTTCTGAAAAAACTGGGCTTAATGCATGTGCGTAAAGTGTCGTCCCAGATTAGCCTATGCAGTCCGCACAGGCTAATCAGGGACGACACTTTCCGCTGTTATGGTATGTTTAGTTTCAATGAAGTCCCTTCTTACCGAAAATCAAGTTTAGGCGGAAAGTGTCGTTTGAAGCACGTTTCACAGATTGACATAGACTAGGTATTGTAAGGTTAAAACAAAGTGATATATTTTCATCGATATTAAATTATTAATGTGAATTTAAAGTTATAAGAAATTTGTAAAGATCGACCCTGTGACATTGTTCTTAAAAGCAACTGCACCAGATTCAAACTTAGATCATATATTTCCAAGATTATCGTTATTTTATTAAACAATAAATGAGACATATTATTATTATGAAGTATACGTTACATCTACCAAACGTTTGTTTGCTTGAACAGACGTTCAAACTGGTGACAACAACGATTCGAGGTAAATAATATATATTAAACTTGTATTGATAAGACGTTAACATATATATTGCCCGATGACAATACATAGCATACACATTTTATCACATTCTTGCTAAAAGGCGGAGATAAAGGCCTATTGGCAACTCGAACCAATATTGCAGATTGGGTAAACTGAGAAAAGACGATCGTATATGTTAACAATAAGGGACTCTTTGGATAATGAGAAAAGGGAGATATATTCAGAGTGCGTGAATAAATAATAGTGATTGCTAGGTGCCGTTAATAAAGAAGTCAATAATAAACACAGACGACAGTTTGCTCGCAAAGATGGTAAAATAAATGATCGATAAGTTACCGGTGCGGTCTGTTTCGATTTCATGACTTTTTTAAAATGTATCAACAGTTTTGGCATGCGATAGTATACTGTGCTAAATAAACATTCTGGCATTGCAGAAAATAGGATGTGCCAGGCAAGTAACCACGATAAATATTGCTTTACGAACGCATCGGCAAATATTAAGAAAAATAACAAATTTTATTGTTTATACAATTTCAAAGTAAAGGTTTAGATTTTTACAAAGTTTCTAATTTTTTACGTGTGCATAAATCAATCGTCACTAAATTACGTTTTTTTCATTTAATTCGCAGCAATTGCTTGGTCCTGTGAAACGTTTGTTAATTTTTACAAGCGTCCTTAAGATCGATAGACGCTGCTATCGTTATTTTTTAAGATTCAGCAAAATCTCACGGCGGCATATAATGAGTGTTCAAATATTTGCAATACTATCATGCCCTACGTCCTGTGTTACATAATACAGTCTATCTGCTTTTACCAGTCGAGGCTGGTAAGGTTATGATTTAAATAAGATTGTACAGCTATCGCCACCATACATGGACAATCATTACTGATCAATTGAAATTGTTGTCATTGAAATACAATACTTAATCTGGGCCAGAGAAGACTCAGCGCGTTGATATTTCTTAATTAAAGAGAAAACGTATTTTCGCAAAGATTCTATTTAGGAGTTCAAATTAAAAAAACTCTATTTGTTACAAATCTTTACAACTAAATTGAGGTCAACAAAATACACAAATAATGCAACCAACATATTACGATTATTTATCTGCTTGCGATCATTTGACTGAACAATGAGTGCAGTATATACAATTATAAATGTATAATTGATTCATAATTTTTTTGGTGCAAACGAATTACTGCCGTCATAGAATCACACCTTTTAGAGCGCAACAATGTGATATTTAACATTTAATATAATGTATTACTACTAATATAATCATTAAAAAAAGTGTGCCAATTGCTTAAGTTGGTGAAATAGTTGTACCTGATTTAAGTAGTATTTTTGTCTATTCATTGGATTTATTTTAATGAATATACGAATAACATAATTAAAGTCGTATTTAACCTAGTATCCAATCATACAAGAGACATACGTAGAGGTTTTATTGATAATTTTGAACCAAACATAATCCATTAAATTCACATGCAACTGTTTAATAATGTATTAATACCTACTAATGAGCTTTAAAAAAAATGTAAACAAAAGGCAAAGGTTGTAATTTTGCATTGCGATTGTGCTAATTTTCTTTCGTATCTTATATAAGTTTTTATAATATTTGACTTGGCTTAACGTTGCATACGTATTTCCTGGTTGTATTGAACTGTCAAGAAAGTGTTATGTTCATGAGGATGTCGTTTGACTGTAAAGTTGAAGACATTATTAAGTTCCATTTTTAAATATACTCACCAAATTGCTACTGGTAAACGCATGAATAATAGCCATTAACCGCGCACACATGCGTTCTATGCATGGATCGTCAATGATAAGAAAGATGCTTTATTTCTTTCACCGCAGACATATAGAAAGACAGAAGGACGTACTTTTTTCGTCTTTCTAATAACAAAAGCTTTTTTGATATATTTACATACCTTTGAAATAACATATTTGTCATATTTAACTAATAGCTAGATGAATGTATAGACATATGGGTAAATATAAAGTAAAATTCAGTATTCCTAGTAGACAACAACACACACGTTCAATTCATATTAATTAAAATAAACTCGATGATATTTAAACAATGAAATTAAATTAAAATGTATATCCTCTTTTGTAAGCATTGTCAGTATTTAATAGCCCACCATACCTTACCGAAGAAAATTATTTTATAAAGCGTAAGAACCACTGATATCTTTTTAATATTCGAATAGTTTTACTATTGTCAAACATAGTTATTTCACACCGTATATTATGCAAACTAAAGTAACGCGTCCTAAAAGTGTGTTTGTCGGACTCATCAATATTTCCGAAATTGCGATTAGTTAAATCCCCTGCCAATGATTGTTTGCGAAAAGTCCGCACATATTTATATAAGTTCAAATTGTATTGACATATAAACATGGCATCAGTAGGAGATAACTCAAATGAAAGCAGTTTCATTTTTGGTAGTGACTTTTTACAAAACATTTTCCCACAAGACACGTGTATTTTAGTAGTCGATTCCGTGTTTTTTTGTAGAAACATATTTAGTCGTGGAGGTTTGTAACACTCTGTATAAATATTTAAGAACATCATTTGTTTCGTTATTTACATTTCAATAAATTGACCCATAGCGACATACTATATTTAAGTGAATATTTAGTTCCAGATATCTAGGAAATTAGTGGTTTATTACGCGCATAATGAAATCAGGGATTCTTTTGAATGTCAGTTGTCAAGGTCGCCTTTACTTCAGGTAGTAAACCCTTTTCTATTGTATAAGCAAATAACCTATGTTGTTTATTGACTCGCTAGTGAAATTTGTTTTTGAATTTCTTGCTCGTTGTTGACGAGGGATTGGATCGATCTAGGTTTAGGTCAAACGTAAATTATTTGTTATATCCTTTATTTATCAAGTTATTTAGATACTGTTATGAAACTTACAATGTAGATGCCTGATATCAAACTAGCATATTTCCAACATCATTTTCAGTCCGATAATATCATGAATGTACTTCAAAATTATGTCGAACAAAAGATTGAACTTCATCTTACACGAAACGGATTATATCATAAAACGGTAATTACACATATCAAATGCTTGCTGAACACATAGAAAAGATGATTAATGCACAATTATGTTAGTGCTTTAATCGTTTACAATTGCAAACTAATGTATACATAATTTATACAGAAGTAATCAATGTTAAACATAACTGAAACCAAGGACATAGTTTTCTTATTAGCTATTATGTCCGCTTGTTTTGTACCTGTCTGTAACACACTTACAATATTAACCTTTATTTAAGGCTCGTTAGGGGAGAGTTTTTATTGAATCTCTTTCAAACATGGTCATACACACGCAAACACAAATATGATACATTTGCTTATCAAATTGGACGCAATAAATCTGTATTTAAGTACCATTTGTTTGATGGAAATAATATCTTTGGTGGGTATTTATATACCTTAATTACTCCTAATTTCGCCGGAGGCTAAATTAACACATTGTGTTATTATCAATAGGTTTTGCAATTGATGCACAAATTACAAACACACACACACACACACACACACACACACACACACACACACACACACACACACACACACACACACACACACACACACACACACACACACACACACACACACACACACACACACACACACACACACACACACACACACACACACACACACACACACACACACACACACACACACACACACACACACACACACACACACACACACACACACACACACACACACACACACACACACACACACACACACACACACACACACACACACACACACACACACACACACACACACACACACACACACACACACACACACACACACACACACACACACACACACACACACACACACACACGTCTGAAAAAAAATCGTATAGACTTCCTTAATTAGTCATTATCTTATTACTACCCGAATGTGTACTTTTATATGTATCACTGTTACTGTTTATGTTACTGAGCTTAGTGTACAGTTGTAATCCCATATTGTTAAAAATATGTATCACTTAAAAACTAGCAAATAGAAACAAGAATTCCTCTTCTTATAATTGTTTTGGATTTTATTATTGCAAAATTTGGTATTCTGCACATAAAAAGTGTAAGTATATTATACAAAATGTTAATCGATTAGAAAATTGCTGTTAAATTGAATTACGTTTAGCAAGAAAATTTGATGGACTATGTACACATAATAATTTAACGCAAATCATTAAAGAGCCAACACATTACACGGAACACTCGACAGCTGTGATAGACTTTATTTTTTTTTGTAACCAAGAATCAATTTTAATATCAGGAAAGGGTGAACCATTCCTTGACCAAAACATCCGCTATCACTGCCAAGTATTTGCCGTAGTAAAATACAACCAGCATGTTCGCAAAAGTGATTACCAACACATATGACAATACGAATTAGGTGACTATGTAAAGTTACGAACACTTCTTTCACATTTACAGTGGAACCAATTAAGCAATGATGATATAAATGTGTATACAGAAAATGTAACCAACGTTATATGCGATGTTGCACAAAGGTCAATACCGAATAAAAAGGTCTGCATTAGGACTGTTGACGTTAATTAAATACAAAATTCGTAAACGAAAACGCATGTTTGAATAAGCAAAATGGTCAAGCTCAGAAACTCATTGGACACACTTTCGCGTTATTCGAAATCAATTTATCACACTTATCCGCGATGCAAAAGTGCAGGGCATTTCAAATCTTACCAATAGACTAAAATCGTCAAGTATTCACTCAAACGACTGGTGGGAAAAATTGAGTAAATTTATTTTATCTATAGGTCATAGATCAATACAACCCTTACGTTAAATTTGAAATTAATAGTGTGGCACTAGAAGTGCGATTAACGTTACGCATGTACCATTTCCTAAAAAAACGTTCTTTTTCTGACTATGTAAGTCAATTGTTTGTTCCCAAAGCCAACTTTGCCTTTTTAAAAGACCAACATTGCGGGAAAATCAATGAGAGCATTTTAGTGATGAGACGACCATTAGCGGACTTAGTCGACAATCAACATGATTATATTCCACGACCGTACGAAAGAGAGAAAAGACGATGATTAGGGTTTACAATAGGGCAATCCTTCGAGATTTGGAAGTGGAGATACCATTAGCATCGTGCGTGCTGTTATTTATCACGAGCTGCAGACTATATTGAAATATACATACATCACGCATTGTTTTTTTGCGAATATTTCGTATGCAAGTTATTGCTTATCACATTTGCAAATAATGGTATCGATTCACTATCGACTGAACAGTTTCAAATTTCACAACTATTTGCAAGCACCAACAGTTTGGACAGGCGCTAATATCGGCTTCCAAGACGACTTTCTTAGATAAACCAGCTAGAGACATATCGTTTGAAAGCAAATACGCGGCGTTCAGATCAGTACGAAAGAGAATAAAGAACATTCTGTATTGATATTTTGGCAAAGTGGTGCCGTGGTTTCACGAAGCAGCCGACTGTTTAGTTTTGAAGCTGAGGCAAGTTGTTTTGAGCGCTCTTTTACTCTTACTAATCTGTAGATCAGCAACGGATAAAAACGGTGTCGTGGAATATGTTTTGAACTGTTTGTTGAAAAATCAGTAAGTACACACTTAATGGGACAATTAATGTTCATAAACATAGTTCAACAAAATGAAGGTTTAATAGTTTTCATATGAGTGTGATGTGGCACTTGCTACTGCTTTGTTTATGAAATAAATATAACATATCGTACTGATATTATCGCCGAGTATTCCATTGTTAAAACAATAATTATTAAATATGTAGTTTCTATTATTTCTATAAAGAAAAATACTCGTATATAATTTATTATAAAATAAGTTATAATTACAAATAATAATAGTTTACCAACGGGCTCTTCATCGTATATCATTGACATTGCTATGGTAATATAATGTTTGATATCAGAACACGAACATGGTATTTTTGCATTATATAAGAATACATTATATGCTTCAATAGTGTCCTTTATTTGCTTTAGGATTTGTTCGTGCACGATTTATACAAGTTTCATAAGACCACACACGATTAGAAAAAGAAAACAATATTGAGTGGACTGTGGTCTTTTCTATTCCTGAAAAATGTCATGATGGATGATATTTTAAAATCATTCATATTTACAATTCTATGTCGAATAAATAATTGCGGGCTGTAAAGTAACATTACTATTTAGTTATTATTAAAATAAGTAGCCTAATTGCCGAAAGTGAAAGATTTAATTTTACAAATACTTGAAGATATTTTTACGATTGTAAAACATTAATCCGTTGAATGATTGCAATTTGAACCATATGGTGTTGTGTACATTCTAAAGCTATATACAATTGTTATGCACTTCCATGTACCGCATTCATTGAATTCGCAGTAAACCTCTTACATGAAATGCAAACAAAAATAACGTTTTGCTGTTATAATTTGGAAAGAACCTTACACATAACAAACATTACAGAAACAGAGTTCATGTTTAGTTATGTACGTTTCAGTCACTAATGTACCTTTTATACCAGCATATTCATGTAAATAATGATCAGAGTTATTTATTGAACCTCGGCGTGATGTTCACCCAATTCCAACGATTAGATCCCAGCATGATCTGTGATTCTTGTTAAACTTATTCCCTAATCAGGAATAGCAAATACAATCACATATCCATCTGTGACCACCGCGTGCTGTAAACATCGCATTATTCATACACTACTTAAACAAGCTATAGAGATGGAATGTTTGAACATGATGTACTAGGTGGTGTTATTCGCGTACTTAAGGATTAAGAAAATACCAGGGCATATAAAACATACATGGATAAATATTTCACCTACCGAGATTACTAGATGATAAGTATGTGTCATGTGTAGTATATAATTTCTTAGCATAGATTCGGATTTTCAGCGATCTTTTCTCTTATACGTCGCGTCCCTTTAACTGTTTGAAAACAGTTGTTTTGCTTGCCTATATAGGAAGATATATTAAAAAATATATTAAATAAGCTGTTTAGGTGTATTTT